>NC_089586.1:85095955-85182995 GCF_019320115.1 Miscanthus floridulus
CTACTACTACTACTACTACTACTCCTACAACACTACTACTACTCCTAGTACTCCTACAACTCTATTACTCCTACACTACTACTATGAATTTTAAAAAGCATTACAAATTAAATATCATTTTTAAAATGTTGTAAAACCAAAATAACCGAGGAATTTCATCAAAAGTAAAAAATGCAAAATCTTAACTGAGGCAGGCACCCTAAGTCACCCGCCTCGGTTAATATTAACCATGGTGGGCACCCTAAATCGCCCGCCTCGGTTAATATTAACCGTGGTGGGCACCCTAAGTCGCTCGCCTTGGTTAATATTAACCGAGGCAGTTACCCTAAGCCGTCTGCCTCGGTAAATCATGGCCTATATATATACCCCTCTAGCCCCCAATTTTTTCTCAATCCTTCGGCTGTTTCAATTGGACCCCAAAGGGCTGCCCAATTTTCTTGCCGCTGCCACCATCGCCGTTGCCGAGCTCCTCCACTCCTGTCCCTGACCTCACATGCTCAGGCGCCCATCCTCGCCACCCAGAGCCCAGAGCACTACCACAGGCCTAGCCTCGAGAGCTCCACCATGCCATTTGTTAGGGTGCCATGAACCCTAGCTCTGTCGCACTGTCCTCATCTCTAGCCGGCCGCAGCGCCGAGGAGATCTGCCCTGCGCCCCGCGTCATCATTCCTAGTGCCGAGGAGATCCACCCTGCCCCACCGCGTCATCTTCCATGGACCCATCTTCACCAAACCCTAGCTCCGCCGCGTCATCTTCCCTCGACATGTCTTCTCACTGAACCCTAGTGCCGCCGCTGCCCACTACCGACGTGTGCTCCCTCCTTTGCACTGAGAATCTTTGCCGGCTCCATCTTCCCCAGCTTCTCCTCCGACTCCATCTTCCCTGGTACACTGGCTGTGATGTTCATATCCCCGCGCCTTTGATCCGTGATGCATGTGACACGTTTTTTGTTTCAATTTGCAATTATGATTAAATGCTGCATGTGATCCATTTTTTGTTACAATGCAAATGCCACTACCTATGATGCCTAATGTATTGGTTAACTGAGCATTTGCCACTACCTATGATGCCAATTTGATGAACTGCTGCCTGTGATGCAATTTTTTTAACTATGGCAATTCCACTGCCTATGATGCCAATTTCATATTCAACTGAGCACTTGCCGCTGTCTGAATGATTTATTAAGAGATTTCCACTTTCAGATGAATTTGACTAAATTGGGGTCAATTTGAGATGAATTAAGATAAATTTGTGATGAATTTAAGGTAAATTGGGATGAATTTGATGAAATATATGCTACTTGTCTACTTAATTCTCTCTTCTATGCATGCTGGCTATTGCTCTTATATACTGCCGGTGCTGGCTGTTGCTCTCTGCTACTCCTACAACTATATACTACTGCTACTGGTGTATACTACTACTCATCTACTCCTACAACTATATACTACTACTACTCATCTACTCCTCCTATATACTACTGCTAGTGGTCCTCTACTCCTACTAGTTACTACTCCTATACTCCTGCTACTTACTACTTACTACTATACCTACTACTACTATTTTCTGGCTGCCTGTGATGCTTACTATTGGCTTATTATCTAAGGGCGCACATGCCTATTTTGAATTGAGCACATGCTGCCTATTCTTGAATTGAGCACATGTTTACTTGGCCGACCTATTTTAAATTGAGCACATGCTGCCTATTTTTGAATGAGCACGTGCTGCCTATTTTTGTTGCTTACTGTTGGCTTATATCTAGTTGTGATGCCCTCACTGATGCTCTCCCCAAATTTTGCTGCCCGTCCTCTGGTTGTTATGCCCTCACTGAATTTGGTTGTCCTCCTCTACTCCTACAACTACTACTACTCCCACAACAACAACTACTACTCTATACTCCTACAACTACTAATATTCTATACTATTACTACAACTACTACATACTAGCTTACTACTTTACTACAACTCTACTACTCTTACAACTCTATGGTGTGTTGGTTGCTGCTCCTATTTTTGACTACTACTCTACTACTCTATACTACTCTATACTACTACTACTACTATTACTACTACTACTACACTACTACGACTACTACTACTACTACTACTACTACTACTACTACTACTACTACTACTACTACTCCTACTCTAATACTTCTCTACTCTAACTCCTCTACTCGACTACTCTACTCCTCTACTCTTACTACTCTACTACTTCAATACTATTGTCCTACTACTACTCTTAACTACTATCCTCTACTCTCTACTTCTACTACTCTTACTACTATCCTCTCTACTCTGTACTCCTACAACTCTTACTACTATCCTCTACTACTCTCTACTTGTCCATCTCTGGCTGCTTCCTTGGGGACGATTTGAGCAGCCCTGCCTCAAATAACCGAGGCGGGCAACCAGGCCAACCACCTCGGAGCCCACTTGTGAAACGTTGTGTAAAAGAATTTGTGCAGTAGTGCCTTCAGGGTCAATTTGAATTTGAGCTTCTCTATGGCATATGCAATGATGAACTGTTTAAACTTTGAAAAATATGTTGAGGCAGTGGCATTTGCAATGATGTGAACCCTTTTATGCTGAGGTAGCGGCTATGATGATCAAATGGTCCCCTACAGGTACTAAGCTCCTAAACTAGGATGGCTTGTATACAAGCAACCAGTTTAAAAGCGATGTGATGACAATAGGGCGAATCTGAGCCAACTATGTACATGATTTTTCTCCAAATTCTTAAATTTTGTACTTTTCTTGTACAATTTTGTACTTTTCTTCACTTTTTGTATCCCTACACCCAATGTATATGAAAAAGGATGTAATCTTGTTTTCAAATGAATATAAATAATTAATGATTCCTTTATATATGTTTTGAGATGAATATAGCATTGTGTTTATATAATTATGAAATGTTCCTATAACTCTCTCTTTGTCATAGCTATCAATGTCGACCAAGGAGGCTCTTGAAAATTGACACGATACTCCTGATGTGAGCGATGATGAAGGCCCATCATCAAATGGGAGTGCCTCATATGAGAGCGAGGAACTAACACCGAGGCCGGTGAAGAGACCTCGTGGTGAGGAAGAAGATGATCAGGACTTTGATCCGAAGGGTGAGGCACGATGTTCTTGTGCGGAGCCACGACAACCTCTGAAAGATGATACCCAAGCAACAAGGCATGAGGTACGTAGACGAAGTAGTGCATGTTAATTGATAGAACATTCGTGGGCCTCGTGCAAGTATATAACTAATGTGAGTTCTTGTCCTCGACAGATACCGATGGTGCCTCTTCATTTGGAGTACCTCGATGGTGAAGAAGGGGAGGAGGAGGAAGCACCCGATCCCTCCTTGGGCACTTTTTCAACTGCAACAACGGGTAGCAAGAAGAAGTCAGACTTGAAGAGGGGCCAACATGGGAGGAATCAAATTAGCAAGAAGAAAATGCATGCGATACACAAGATAGGGCCAAAAGGAGAGCCCTTGGAGCCAACTATCATCATTGGCACCTTCAGCAACCAATGTTCCTATATAGTTAGGGAGAAGGTGCCTATAACATATGATGATTAGAGGAAAGTCCCCAAGGACATCAAGGGAAATGTGTGGGGAGAGGTGAAGAGGCGGTTCACATATCTAGCAGAGGGCTATGATGAAGACAAGTGCATGGGCATGCGTTGTTTGTTGCAGGCAAAGCGCTTCGCAACTTCAGGTCTATGCTTAATAGGGAGTACGTGCAGAAAGGGAGGACACCATTCAAAGACTACAACTTCATCAAGCGTGACATCTAGGAAGAGTTAGTCGTGTAACAATCAATCGAAGAAGCAAAGGCTAAGGGAGAGAAGTCTTTGAGCTCTCAAAGAGGAACGAGCTTCACCACCACCTAGGCATGATAGGGTATGCTGCAAAGATAGAGAAGTGGCGGCAGGAAGAAAAGGAGGCAGTTGAGGCCGAGTAGCTGAATCCATTATAGGGCATCGATGGGAGGTCACATAACTACCTCTATGCCCGCAAGCCAAAAAAGTTGAAGGAGGGTAGGGCCAAGTACAATGAGCCGAAGGTCAAGGAGGTGGAGAAGAGGATCTTGGAGGTCTCTATGGACGAGAAGAGTGGGTCCTTCGAATCTCACTGAGAGAGGGATGTACTAACCTGAGGCGCTGGGAAACCTCGAGCACCGTGGTCGTGGCCGTGGGGTTTCCTTGAGGTAGAGCTAGAAGGACGTGGAGGCCTAGCAATCTGACGCCATCTCTTACCATATGAGACAGAGGTACAAGGAAGGGCTCCTCTAGAAAGGTCGTGATGAGGCAGTCAAGGACATGATCATGGGGAATATACAAGATGCTTTCACCAGCACCGACCCCAAGATGGTGGAGTTGAGGATGCAGATGTTTCGCTAGGCTAGCGTACTACTGCTACAGGGTCAAGCCACCGCACAAGGGAAGATGGTGCCTTAGACTGAACAACTCCCTAGGTACCCAGTCGACAACATCATTGAACCAATGAGCTGCATTCTCCAAGTGCCCTTCGGCAGGGCACAAAGGAAGAAGGACGTGGCCATGGGAGTGGCACTGCCACTCAAAAGCGGTGCCATGTACGATGGCAAGCCGATCCTACCCAATTATGCTCGGGTCAACATGACGTGGACCAACAAAGATTTTGACGAGGATGAAATTGACATTCCCACTAAAGAGGGGTATAGGTTCATCGGCTCTACTATCGGCATGCGCATGCTATGGAACAAGAGCGACATTGTCTTGGACATGCTGACACCGGCGTAACAGCCCTCACACCAGTCGTCGTCTCTCAAATAGCCGATGAGCACCCATACTCAACTATGTTTGAAAGGTATGCTACTAGCAAGCATAGTCAATCTATAATTCATTTTGAGATGCTATCTGCTTTTTCCACTCGCTAACATCTCAAGCCCCGATGTTGCAAGCCGAAAACACCACCGTTGTTTTGGCCCCGGTTGGATGATTGCCCCGAAAACTACGTGCATGGGAAGTTCATGTTGACCTTGGGTGACCTCCTTGAAGAGAAGTGGGAGGTAAGGAGGTTCCATCTATGGTACATGGAAGCAGTGAAAGTGGGCCTAGAAAACTTTGTCATCAACATTCTAGCAGAGTACTTCCACATGCCCACAGATGGTGAAGTCATCATAGATTTCCACAACATGCATAGACTACTACGGCAAAAGGACCTCGACGTCGCCCAAGTCACCTTATTTGCCCTATAAGTTACGTATGACTTTGACACTTCTGCATCACTGTAGGTACTTTAGGAACAAACTAATAATGCCATGATGACTTTTTCTTGCAGGATACAGACCTATGTAAGCAAGGAATTGGGCAAGGATATTATCTATCTCTCTCCGGTGCTTATTACAGAGAGAACCATCATGGGTTACGATATACCAGACACTCATGAAAAGCTGGTGAACTTGAACCTAGAGGAGAGAAAGAAATACATGGAACATCTGGTAATCGAATATAAGTATCAGGGGGATGTACATCTATGAGGCCATGAAGAAGGTCCAGGGAAATGGGTGCGTCATGGCCGCCCACCAGTTCGGGTAAGTCCAAAAGATACTTGGAACATATATATAGGTACTTGACGGACCAAGGTCCTTGGGGTTCCCCACAGGGGTACTGCTTGGATGGGCCCTGGGATGGCCCGTGATCTGTTGAAGTATGCGAGACAATGTGGCGTGGACTTCAAGCTATTCCAGATCGACTTAGTCGGCTTACTATGAAAGCTAGATTCTGTAATAGCACTAAGACTCTTCTCTTGTAATTGACTAGGACTAGACATGTGCCCTTACCGTCTCCCCTTTATAAAGAGAGGTACGGTGCACCCCTTGTAACCCCAAACAATCATACAATCAATCCAACGCAAAAGGCTACACACCGACTGGACGTAAAGGCTATTACACAACAAGAGGGCCCAAATCAGTATAAATCATTTGTCTCTTTGCGCTTACCATCGAGTTATGTGTACACCGAAGCCCTTCGAACACCATCCTGGGTACCCCCATGATGGGTTGCCGATCATCAAACACCGACAGCTGGCACGCTAGGTAGGGGCTTTCGGCGACTTCGCGATCAAGATCTCAGCGGACCTCGATGACATGATTTTCTCGGCGGGTATCACCTTCATCTTCGGCTCCTAGATCTATAAGGCAAATGACAACGGCAACCTCCAAACTTGTCTCGTGGAGATCCCAATGCCTCAAGCTTCACTAGATGTCTTGATGACCACGCTAGATCAACTCGCCAAGAAGTTTTTGCACCACTCAATCTCTGATCCAACTCGAACTCAGGAGGTCACCATCAACCATGACTCCCACTCAGACACATCACCTTTGTTTGGGCTAGAGATCCCATATGAAGTCACGAAGACCCAGTTCATTTTCCACTCGAACTCAAGAATTCAGCTTCAATCTATGAAGATACGATTAGCTACCTCTTGCAGTTTGAGCAAGAGATCACTCTTACGGGTGCCCAGAGAGGTTTAATTCTATCTATCACACCCGAAGGAGGCATCGTCCATTGGCCGGGTGCTCGACCCAACACTTCTTTAATAGATCCATCTCGTCTAGTCAGCATGGTGGAACTCTTGCCTTATCTGGATGACTGAACTCTTCCAACAGACAACAATGATCATGGTTCTACAAAGATCTTGGACATCGCGGTGATTGTAGAATTTGGAACTCACTCGGCCACGAGGCACTCTAGAGAAGTCTTTATGGCTAGGCAACCACCTTAGATCCTTATGCCTAACCCACTAGATATCCAAGATCGACAGGCTCGGTGCAACCTCGCTCAACACCACATGGAACAGTGGCAACGGTATCAGTTGGCTTGTCGAGACATTGAACGATGGCGCTTAGCTATAGAAGTAGCATATGAACAGCATCTATGGGGTGAACAAGCAGAACGACAGGGCTAAGACCATGATGTCGCCAGAGCCTCTACATCACGCAACCTTAAGCTTGAGTTCATGGAAGTAGCTGGCCATAGGGTCTTCACTATGCCCTATGGCAATGTCTACGCCCTAGTAGAAGATATGGCGGCCATAGAAAACCCTACCCCAGATCAGTAATGACTCAAAGTCATTCTAGAATCCACAGTCCTTTATATGGAGGATACAAAAGTGACTTCCCAAGCTAACCCTTCTTGAGGACCAGAGGCGCGGGCACCAGCCCACTCTCATCTAGGACTATAGGGTAACCAAGGAGGAGAACAGCGAGTACCAGCGCACTCCCGTCTAGGGCCATAGGGTAACCAGAACTGGAATCAGGGTGCCACACAGTCAGCCTATCATGGGCACTAGTACAGCAATAGGGAAGGTAGAGGTGAGCCAAGTACAAAGAGGCTGGCATCTCACTGGATAGGTTCCCATATTTCTCTAACAAACTACTCTCTGTCCAGCTTCCCTACAAATTCAAGCCGTCCAACCATACCAAGTACGATGGGAAGATAGAACCCAACCAATGGTTGTGCATCTACTCTTAGTCCATCGAATTGGCAGGCAATGATGATGA
Source organism: Miscanthus floridulus (assembly GCF_019320115.1). Taxonomy (NCBI): domain Eukaryota; kingdom Viridiplantae; phylum Streptophyta; class Magnoliopsida; order Poales; family Poaceae; genus Miscanthus; species Miscanthus floridulus. Next base: position 85,103,494 of record NC_089586.1, read on the forward strand.
CATCAAAGTGTTATACTTTCCCATGGCACTCGACACCATGCCTCTCACCTAGTTTGATAAGCTACGAGCTAACTCCATCGATACTTGGGGACAGCTCCAGCGTAAATTCTATAAAAAATTTTGCGGCATCCTCACCCACCCAAGTACTCGGAAAGAGCTTAGAGCTTGTAAGCAGAAACCAGATGAAACCTTCCAGCAATATTATCGCCGCGTTGCTGCGTTACGAGCCCAAGTCTATGATATCATAGATAGGGAGGTGATAGATCAATTCGCCAATGGGATCAAATATAATTGGCAGTTTGAAAAATTTTGCGATGATAATCTAGAGAACGTTAAGGAATTTAATAGTATAGTACAGAAGACGATTGCATCTGAAGAGCGTGCTCTCGAACGATTCCCACACGGCCAACAAGACAAAGGTTACGACCCCAGAAGCGATCAGGGTGGACAGTCTGGTAGAAAAAGAGGACCCGACAACACCCTTGCTTCCATAGATAGGTCCAAGAAGTCTAACAAAAATAACAAGAAGTTCAAAAACCTCAAGAATTTACCCTGTCCTTTCCACAAGAACACCAAGCACACGGCGGGCGAGTGCAGATAACTCCAAGAACTAGGTTTCTACGACAAAAGCAACAAGGGCAAGGGTAAAGCTGATAACAATAAAGATAGAGACAACAACTGTGACCCTAGCTTTCAACAGTCTAAGAGCCAAATTGTTGTAATCTTTGCGGGGCTACCAACTTCATCAAACAAGCGCTCAAGGAAGCTAGCTCTTCGAGACATCATGGCAGGAGAGCCATCAACACCAAAATATCTTAATTGGTCCGAGTACCCAATCTAGTTTTCTAGAAAAGATCAATGGACTAGCGTGACTAATGCCGACCACTATCCACTCGTCTTGGGTCCAGCAATAGCTGGGATGACAGTCCCCAAGGGCCTGATCGATGGCGGCACAGGATTAAATATAATATTTTTAGATACACTGAAGAACATAGGACTGGACTTTACCAGCCTACTCACCCCCACTGAGGTCCCTTTCTACGGGATAGTACCCGGCAAGGCTGCCATGCCACTCGGACAGATCACGCTCCCAGTAACATTTGGCAACCCAAACAATTTCTGAACGGAGTTCATCAAGTTCGAGCTAGTTGACTTTGAATCATCATACCATGCTATCTTTGGTCAACCTACTTTGGCCGAGTTCATGGCCATACCTTATTACCCATACCTCTTGCTCAAGATGTCAGGTCCCAATGGCGTACTCTCCTTTTGAGGCAACCTCAAGCGCTCATATGACTATGACACGGAAGACATCCAGATCGTAGCCAGAACATAGCAAGTCTATGAAGCACAGGAGATTGCCAACATTGCACAACAGACTAAGCCAGAAGACATAGAGATTCTGACTAAAATGGCAGGAATCATTGCACCACCCTCTAAGATGGATACCATTGAGATTGATCTGGGTACTGGTGATCCCTCTAAGATGGCTATCATCAGCGCCCACCTTTCCAAAGAATAGGAACTCACACTCACCAACTTTCTCAGAAAAAACAAGGATATCTTCGCATGGAAGCCGACTGATATGCCGGGTGTTCCGAGAGAGTTGGCTGAGCACAAATTGGATTTAAACCCCGGCTCAAAGCCGGTCAAGCAACGTCTACAATAGTTCTCACCAAATAAGAAAGCAGCAATCAAGAAGGAAATCACCAAGCTATTGGCAGCCGGGTTCATTAGGGAAATCCTTCACCCTGACTGGCTTGTCAATCCTATACTCATCCAGAAGAACTCCAAAGAGTGGCGCATGTGCGTCGACTACACAGATCTCAATAAACATTGACCGAAAGATCCCTTTGGCTTACCTCGCATTGATCAGATCATATACTCTATAGTCGGGTCAGCTCTTTTATCCTTCCTTGATTGCTACTCGGGTTACCATCAGATTGCCCTCCGAAAAGAAGATCAGAGCAAGACATCCTTCATCACTCCATTTGGTGCCTACTGTTACACGACCATGTCCTTTGGGTTAAAAAACACTGGTGCAACCTATCAGTGGGCTATCTAGGCGTGCCTAAGCGAACAAATCGGTCATAATGTAGAAGCCTACATGGATGATGTCATTGTCAAGACCAAGGACCCTTCTACTCTGATCACAGACTTGAAGCAAACCTTTGATAGTCTTCATAAATACAAGTGGAAGCTTAACCCAACAAAGTGTATGTTTGGAGTTCCTTTCGGACAACTATTGTGTTTCCTGGTGAGCCATCGGGGTATCAAATCTAGCATGAAACTGATTCAAGCAATCACTCAGATGACTCGACCTTACTACATCAAAGATGTACATAAACTAATAGGGTGCATGGCAGCCCTCAATCGTTTCATCTCGTGACTCGGGGAGAAAGGTTTACCTTTCTTCGAATTGTTGAAAAAGTCGGGCAAGTTTGAATGGACAGCTGAAGCTGATGAAGCCTTCCAGAAGCTCAAAGAGTACCTATCCACCTCTCCAATACTTACTCCACCACCCGAGTGACACAAACCACTCCTACTCTACATTACAGCTACTACTATGGTAATCAGCACGGCAATAGTCATGGAGCCGGCAGAAGAAGGGCACATATATAAGGTACAATGACCTATCTATTATATTAGTGAGGTGCTATCAGAATCCAAGGCCAAGTACCCACATGTGCAAAATCACCTCTATGCCCTCTTGATCACTTCACGCAAGCTATGCCACTACTTTGACGAACACAAGGTAATAGTGGTATCTGACTTCCCACTTGGTGACGTCCTACGCAATCAGGATGCAACAGGACGCATATCCAAATGGTCAGTCAAACTCAGAGCTCAGAACTTTGAGTTTGTCTCCCGCAAGGCCATCAAATCAAAAGTCTTGGCTGATTTCATAACCAAGTGGACCGAAGCCCAGCAGCCTACTCCGATAGTTATCCTCGACCATTGGAAGATGTATTTTGATGGTTCCCTCAAGCTAGGAGGCGCAAGCACTGGTGTTCTCTTCATATCTCTAGATAGAAAATAGCTTAAATATGTCCTAAAAATACTTCGGCCTGCTACCAACAATGAAGCCGAGTACATGGCCCTCCTTCATGGCCTTCGAGAAGCAGTCTCACTCGGCATCAAGCGTTTGCTCGTCTATGGCGACTCCTCGGTGGTCATCAACCAGGTCAACAAGGATTGGGACTGCACCAAGGAGACCATGGACGCTTACTACGCAAAAGTCCACAAACTTGAGAAACACTTCCAAGGTCTAGAAATCCTCCATGTTATGTGAGATCTCAATGTTGCGCCTGATGTTTTGGCCAAATTGGGATCAGATAGAGCCCAGGTACCCCCTGATGTGTTTGTTTAGGAACTCCAAGTCCCTTCAATCAAATAAGAAACCTCCACATCCACCAGTACTCTGACTCTTGATGTCTAGGTACTAGTGGTCAATTCTGCATGGACGCAAGTATTTATTGATTACATCCGAGACCATAAGTTGCCTGACGATAAGGTAGAAGCAAAGTAGATCACGCATAGAAGCAAGAATTATGTCTTAGTTGGAGACAGGCTCTACCAATGGGGCGCATCATCTAGTGTTCTCCTCAAATGCATTACACCTGAAGAAGGGCAGAAGGTCTTGGAGGAAATTCACTCCGGTGTTATGGCAACCACGCAACCTCTAGGACCTTAGTTGGTAAGGCTTTTAGATCTAGGTACTATTGGCCTATAGCATTGAAAGACATAGAAGAGTTTGTGCGACACTTCAAGGGCTATTAGTTCTTCACCAAGCAAGCCCATGTCCTAGCCCACAATCTTATCTGCATCCCTCCATCATGGATTTTTTCATGCTGGGGGCTCAACATGGTTGGACCTCTCAAACGAGCACCGGGTGGTTTCAATTACATCTATGTGGCTATTAACAAGTTCACTAAGTGGATAGAGTACCAGCCACTCATCAAGTTTAACGCTACAAAGGCAGTCGAGTTCATGCAAGACATTATGTATCATTTTGGTATGCCCAATCGGATCATTACAGACCTTGGCTCACCCTTTACAGCTATCGAGTTTAGAAGTTTGGCTCAAGATTGCGGCATCAGCATCCACTATGCCTCCGTAGCTCATCCTCAAGCGAATGGCCAAGTAGAGAGGGCTAATGGACTACTTCTAGCTAGACTAAAACATAGGGTATTCGATGAGCCTAAAGACTACGGCGGCAAGTGGATATATGAATTACCCAAGGTAGTTTGGGGACTGCACACTAAGCAAAGCAGAGCAATAGGGTACTCACCCTTTTTCCTGGTTTATGGCTTAGAAGCCATCTTGCCAGTGGATTTGATATGGAACTCTCCCTGGGTTGAACAGTACAATGAAGGCGAAGCAGACGAAACCTGTCGGCTAGAAATTGATAGTGTCGAAGAAATCAAGCTTAACGCACTCTTCTAGTCTGCTAGGTACCTGTTGTAACACCCCAATGTTAAGCATTGCATTTGGCATCTGCATTTCATGAGCACAAGCATCATCCAAGCATTCATGAACATGAGCAAATGAAATTTCATCTCATTCTTATACATTATCACATGAAATGTTGATTTTATATATATGCTTATGCTTGCAATCATGTATGGCCAATGTATGAAATGGTTGGGAGGTCATGGAAACACCTTAGACACATCTATAATGATAAATGGAACATTGTTTGTATTCATGACATGCGCCAATTTTGCTTCTAAGTGTTGGTTTCATTTGAAATGCCACTTTCATGATACTAGTTTGACCAAAGTTGAACATTAGCTTAGAGTGTTTGCATTGCTGTGTGACCTAAGTAAAAGTTGTAGTACTTGACTAGGGTAACAACTTTTATTTTTGGGTTAAGACCTAATTCAGTGCCTAACATGGTCAAATAGAGCTTACAATTATCAACAAAACGTTGTTTTCAAAACTTAAAATTTTGCTGTGTTGAAAATGTTTTCAGTTTCAAAGTACCTTGCTTTGGAGCAATGTAGTTTGTAGACTAGTGAGAATTATATGATGGTTCCTAAAGCAAAGTAGGAGATCTCACGTAGATCTACAATTGTTATTAAGGAAGTTTTTGCTAATTCGCCACGGATTAGGAGTTATAGAATCACTAAGTTACGCTATCAGTCGGATTCAGCGGAACTGAATCGGCGTCGTGCGTGCATGTCGTGGCCGACCGGCCAAAGGCCGTGGCCGCCACATGGAGGCCACCCGCCGGCGTTAGGCCCGCGCGTCAGGCCGACGCGGGTATCAAAATGGCAGCGACGCGCCCTCCCTCCTCACTCGCTTCGCTCTACCTCTCCCTCGCCTTCGCCGTGCCCGAGCAAAACTGAGCGCCATCGCCATCATCGCTGCACCGCCGTTGAGCTCGCATGCCACCGCCACCATGCCATTGTGCAATAGCTCGTGCACACAGCTCCGCCACCACCTCCTCCACATTGCCGATCCGCTAGCACCACCATTCAAGCAAGGGTAAGGACGTATTACACATCGTTGTCGCCGCCATGGCCACGGAGCGCCGTTGAGCTCCAAGCTCACCGTGGCTAGTCTTATCCACCGCTCCTCCTACCTCTTTCTTCCTGGTTTCATCATTGCCTTAGTCCATAGATGCTCACATCATCATTGTTTAACCGCTATCGCCGCCGTCACACGGGAATGCGCGCCGCCGCCCTTCGTATCCGCCATGGCTACAAGCACGCGCTCGCCGCTGTCGACTTCACCGGCCACCCTTAGCCCACTTTGGTACCCGTTATCTTGTCGCCTAGAGGTGTTGCACCTTCCCCGATGATGGAGACCTACCTTTGGCTACCGTCTCGTTGGAACGGTAACACCACCGCCGTGCTCTGTGCGCCATCGTGCCGCCATGCACATGGTCGGAGCTCACCGCCACTTCACCGTGGCTCGATCCGCACCGTAGAGCTCCACTAGGGTTCGTAGATTCTATAGCAGCGCTCGCCTGGCCATGCCATTGCCGAGGATGGCCGGAGCACCACCGCACGCCGTCGCCGAGCCACCATGCTCGCCAACGAGCTAACTCCAATGATCCTCCGAGCAAACCGAGAGTACCTGTAGGTACAGAATAGGATGGGGAACTTGTAGGTATGGAATTGTGATTCCAATTTTACTGGTCTTGTGTTGACATTCTCTAGCTAGGAAAAATATTAAACCTATAGTAAGCAGACTTGAAATATGGTGTTTCTATTTAATCCTAATTAAATGCTAGTTTCTAGTGAAATTAATTGGCGTAAAGATATATAACATATGAGCATACAATTTTTTACACAGTATTGTTATGCTAGGAGGAAAGTAAGAAAAATACGAAATCTATTATTTGGCAGTTTTCACTATGCTAAACTATTTTTGCTAAAATATGCCTATGTAATTGTCATTTTTGTAAACGTAGATATACTTATCCACATGGCATGAAATTTGTACAGTAGACTATTAACGTCATTTGTAGACTACTATAATTTTCACAGAATTTATTGAGATTTGGAAATATTTATCCTTTAAATCACCTTATTATTTAAGGAAATTAATAAATGGATATAAATAAATTAGTTATATTTAACCAAGATGTTTTCTATAGTTCTTGTGATGTATATGATCTTTTGATGTTATTAGTTAGGCTTAGAAGTAATTGGTTGTATGCAACTAGTTATTTATCGCTTTATAATTCAACTAGATGGTTGTATGTATAGTTTCTGTTGTGGTGATGATTTCATGATGTTAATGATCTTTTATGTAAAGATAGTTAATAACAAAGTTGTATATAACTTACTTATCTACCTTGTGTTAAATTTTCAAAGTCATAGGCCTTATGGTTTAAGAATTATGGCTGTTAGAACTCTGCTGCTAGAAATGCTTGCTCTTTGGACAGATCTGAATGATTGAATTGTTTGACCTAGATAACTGCTGAATCACTTTAAGATGATTAAAATAAAGTTGTAGCAAATTTTAGTAGATTTTCATAATGTCCACAACCATATTATTTTGATGTGTATAACTTTAGTTATAGTCAAAACAAGTGGCTGCCGTCTTGTAGTCCAGAGAATAATTCACATAAGTGTTTGTTTTAGTTACTAGAGAAGAGACATGCACCTACTCAGTAAAAGAAAATGTAACTTGTTATCATCTTAATGCAATACTATTGAAAACACTTATGCAGATGCATTCATCACATCATATCATATTATACATGTCATTATATATGCATTCATGATATCTTATTTCATACTCATGCATATAGGATCGTCCGAAGGGATAACTCTTCTGGAGTTCAACGAAGAAGAGGAGGATCAATAAAAGACGCCTCAGACCGTAGCTCTAGGAGAAGAGGAGCAAACTCTCGAGGACCTCCCTGAGTGCCCTGACCACCGGAGTAGGATTGGAACTTAGGATGCTAAACTTTTGTGCGGTAGATCATTAGAATTACATTCTATGCACAAGGGGTGAAGTGGGCTAAGTGTAGGGTTTAATTATTGCAAAGAATTTTAGAATTAGCCCAATTCACCCTCCCTCTTGGACATTTTGATCCTTTCAATTGGTATCAGAGCCTCATGCTCATGTATTTAGGCTTAACCTCCTATAGAAAGATGTCCCACGGGAATGGACCTCCTCCTATCTTTGAGGGAGATGATTTTCCTTATTGGAAAATCCACATGGAGGCTTACTTAGAAGCTTTAGATGTTGGAATTCTTAGAGCCGCCTCTCAAGGCTTCCCAAAACCGAGGGATCCAGCACATCTTCAAGGTGATGAGGTCAATTATAAGAAATGGAATGCAAAGGCTAGAAACACCATCTTTAGAGGCCTTTGCAAAGATGTGTTTAACCATGTGCGAAACCACAAGGACGTCCATGCACTATGGTCAGACATTTGTGCGCTCCATGAGGGAACAAAGAGTGAGCGTGAGAAACGCTATCATCTTGTCATGAAAAAGCTTAATTCCTTTGAGATGCTTCTGAAAGAAAGCGCTAATGAAATGTACTCACGCTTAAATGTTCTTGTAGAGGAAGTCAATGGACTTGGACTCACACAAATGCAACCATCCGATGTTGTAAGAAAGGTCTTGAGTGTCCTCCCTATTGACAAATATGGGCATATTGTGACCGTGCTCTATCAAGGTGATCTTTCCACCACTACGCCAACACAAATATTGGGAAAGATCAATGCACATGAAATGTATATGCACATCACACCACAAGATGGCTCTTTCTCCACCAAGAAGAAAGACTTGGCATTCAAGGCTAGCCAAGAGAAGGGCAAAGCAAGGAGTTGAATATGAGAGTTTGGTGATCGCCATCACCTAGACGGCTTGGTGGTGATCGGGAGTTTGGTGATCATCCGACGGAGCTTGTGGATGACCTAACTCAAGTTGTGAGTGGTTGTGGGCGATTCGCCGCTACGGAGTGTCAAAGAATCAGCCCGTAGAGAGCACTTGATCCTTGCGCGGATCAAGGGGGAGCTACACCCTTGCGCGGGTGCTCCAACGAGGACCAGTGGGGAGTGGCGACTCTCCGATACCTCGACAAAACATCACCGTGTTCCTTCTCCTCTCTTTACTTTGAGCATTTACATTTGAGCAATTCAATTCTTGTCTTTACATTCTTAGAATTATCATGCTAGAGTAGGATTGGAACTTAGGGTGCTAAACTTTTGTGCGGTAGATCATTAGAATCACATTCTAGGCATAAGGGGCGAAGTGAGCTAAGTGTAGGGTTTAATTATTACAAAGAATTTTAGAATTAGCCCAATTCACCCCCCTCTTGGGCATCTTGATCCTTTCAACTATCACATTTGCGTCCGCTCAGTGACGCCCCAGCTGCTGCAGCATGCAGCTATGGCAGGTGGGTTCCATTGCAACACTAGCATCACACGATATACTTTTGCAACATTCAAATGCAATACTTGCAACATACGTTCGAAACAGTTGAAACACTTGCAATGTACATCTGATACACTTGTAAAAACACTTAAAAACCATTGTAAACATACGCAACATCCAGATAAAACATTTGCAACATATGTGTGAAACTAATGTAATATCCAGATAAACATACTTGCAACATATGTTTGAAAAAACAGACGAAATATTTGGAACGGACGCTTGCAACATACGTGTATAGCCATTACAACATGTGTAACATCCCGATCTACTTTTTCAACATACCTCTGAAACATCTAAAATGCTTGTAACATGCTCATGATGTGGTGTCTTCAGCCGACCGTGGGAGATGATGTCCCTGCTGGCAACGACCTTCCCCTGGCGGCGCCGGGGTTGTGGTGGCGGGGTGCACGTCGTGGCCGCGATGGGCGAGCACGGAGTGGGGTGCGGTGGTGGATGGTTGTGACGGACGAGCACGGAGTGCGGCGCGGCCCAGAATGGGGCGCGCAACGAGGGATGGCCGCGGCTACGAGGCGGAGTGGGGCGGCGCGGTGTTGGATGGGAGCGCGTGGGGGATGGCCGTGGTGGGAGGCAGAGTGGCACGGGCGGACGGCCACACGGCACGGTGAAGCATGCGACGAGCGAGCGTGGAGTGGGAAGATATTTTTGAGAGAGATAGGGAAGACGTAGAGAACCGATAGCACGTAGATTCGGGAAGACGGCGTCCGAACATATTTGGGAAGACGGCTTCGGACGGACGTCTTAACCCAGCATTACCGATAAATAAAGGACCATTGGATCTCAATATACCAAGGTGTGAAAAAAAAAGGCTTCACGTAGACAGTGGCGTGCGGCCTACAGCTGCATTTGCGACCCTTGGTGCCTCCCGTGTGAACCTTTCCATTGCACTATTTGTATCTAGGGTATAATAACGGTATAGGGTGGGTTGTAATCCGGTACGTACGGAATGTTTACAACAGAGTATTCAGTTACACCTAGGCCACTAGCTCCCGCAGCAACAACTCAATTCATCCACGCTGGGCCGACGAAGCGGCTATTGGGCTGGTGATTCCTCTTGGGCTTCGGGGCAGGTACTTCCTCCGTCCAGCCCGTTGCCTTAATTGGAAAGTAGGTAATCTCAATTCCGAATTTAATTGTATAATAACTCTAGGGGTTACCATGCCAGGTAGGATACAAGTTAAGGCCTCCTTTGGAAATGAGAAAAAACATAGGATTCAAATTCCTATGGATTAGTTTCCTATAGCAGCCTTTGGATGGCAGGAAGTGGTCACAGGAAATTTAAAGGAAACTTTTCTTTCCCTTTAGTTTTATAGGAAAACTATAGGAAAAAAAGAATCCACTTGGACTTCATGGACAAATTCCTATGCATAAGGAACGAGGCACACAATTATTAATCGGGGCTGCTAGCACTAATCAAGGCAGTAGAATGGAATAAATAGGTTGATTTGCCGGGTCTAGCCAGCAGTGAAATGTTCTAAATCGCTACTAGGTGCGTGAGCCGACAACTCTATCATTGTCGACTGCTGCTCACTATCGGATCTAATTATGATAGTGATGCTGGGTTTAGAACTGGCAGGATGTCTGATTTAGACCTGGTAGTGATCTATGGACTATGGACCTGTGCAATCTTTCTTCACTTTCCTTGCTAATTATTCTTCCACCTCAGATATTTGCTTACGAGCTTTCAAAAGGAAGAAAAAAAAACCTGCCACAGTTGACCGAACAATACATGTGTTATTCTGCGCTTGCGTCGCATGAATTGCATGTGTGCGGTGTGCCATCCAGGCGTCAGCGCGCCAACGCTGGATGACAAACTAGCCCTGACTCCCGGCTCTATGACGGACCCACGGTACAACAGGATATATACGCCATTTTGATTCATAGACAATCCGGGTAAGACACGAAACAAATCCAATTCCAAAGCTCTCAAGCGTGACGACAGTCGCGAAAGGGTCTGGAGCCCACTTGTCACGAGAGCCTTAGCAGCACTTAGGTTCTCGGTTTGACTATATGTGGTAACGAATATTTTAGGATTTAATAACGTTGGGCTTTCGGTGATAGACGACGTAGTGAGACGTCTACGATAAGTTCGTCAATCTCAAACATTAATCAACTCATTCCTCGAATATACTCATAGAAAAATGATACCGTGTAATTAAAAAAAGTAACTGCACTTCGTGTCACCCAAACATCGTGACGGCAGTCGCATGCGCGCACTTCGCGTCACCCAAGCATTCGCATGCGCACATTTCGTATCACCCATACAGCGCCGGTCTCTAAGACTGACCCCAACAGAGCAGGCATAGCGTAACCCAAACCCAAAATAGATTGTTCACAGTGTTTTATACGCACAAAACAAGCTCCAACAGACTAGGCAAACGAGTGACCCATTTTGGGTGTGAGCCGACGCGGGACGCAAATAAACGTCCTCTCTCCGTCATTCTACGTCTCCACACCTGGCTGCTACCCATCCCGCTCGCACGGGGTGCATGCGACATCTGTGCGCTGCCGCGACGGCGGTGGCTGCGAGGTGCGCCGACGCGTGAGGGAAAAGACAGAGGGAGCAAGCAAGAACGAAGCAGAGGACGACGCGATGAGATACGAAATATGCAAGAAGCGGCAGATTAAAGAAAGGCACCTGGAAAGCACGGCGGAGAACGGCGGCGACGGAGCCGAGAGCGGCCCCCGCTGACCCCGACGGCACCGATGCGGACGCACAAGCCGAGCGGAGCACCCAGACAACGGCGGCGGCGCTTGCGAGCAAGGCGACGAAGGCGAGGGCAGCGTCCACTGATCCCGACGGCACCGCGCCTTGCCAGATCTCGCGCCGTGAAGGGACGCTGCCGGAGCTCGTCCGCGCGAAGGGGCACCGCGCCTCGCCAGATCTCGCGCCGGAGCTCGTAGCTCGGTGGCCGGCCGTGGGGAAGACGAAGACGGAGGAGCAGGCAGCACCGGGTGGAAGAGGAGGAGGTCGTCGTCGTGGAGGTGCGCACCGGCACGGCGAGGCGGGTCCGCGGTGGCGTGCGGCCAGCACGGTGAGGAGGTTCGGCGGCAGCGCGCAGCCGGCGGTGAGCGGCCCGACGCGGCGAGGCGGGCGGCGCTTGGCTAGGCGACGTTGCGGGCTTCTCGTTTGCGTCGGCGGTTGGAAAAAGAAAGTTTTGGATCCGTTCTCTTTCACTGTGTGCTACCTAAATTATCGAATGACTCATCTTTAAGTCTGAGCTGTTGGAGACCGTCTAAGGTCACCCGGCACCACCAACGCAGGCAAATAGGAGTATTAGCCTCATCAATGAGATGCTCGTTCCACGTAGGAGTAGGTAGTAGATTGGTTCAGGCCTATATATTCTCACAATGCAAGCGATATCTGTACTCCTGGGTCCCACCACTACCCTTCTCTCTCCTTAAAAACCCTTTCAGCTTTACTGTTTGTTACTGTTTGAGAGATAAAGACGCGGACAGCTGCTGTGGTCAGTAGCAACCAAATGTCATCGAGACTGTCGTTCATCGTCCCAACGCGCGCTTGAATCACTGCTTCCACCTCAGACCAAACCATCGCCGCTTCTGCACGAGAGACTAACGAACTGCGAGGCCACCGGTTGCTGTGACATGGATGCACAGTGCATACGTGGAAGTTCGGGCAGCACGCCAGCCCTAAACAGAACAGTCGCTGCACAAACTCTACCTGTTTAATTTCACGGCGAACTGCTGCTGTTGCTACCGTGTCTGCCTTGTTCGTTGACAGAATCCCTGTTTAAGTTGGAATAATAATCACACAAGTGCTTATGATAGGCAGCAGCTCTCTGTGCCTTGTCGATCGTAGATTGTAGCTGTGAGAGATCGGTAGACGGGGCTTGAACGTCGTACGGCGGCGAGGCGCCGTGGTCGCACGATGAGAGAGAGAGAGGTGACGGCTAGGGTTAGGGTTTTAGAACTCCCGGCTCCCCGAGGGAAGCCGAGTAATGGGATTACTCTTTGCTTAATTGTCCAAGTGTCTTACAATTGATATTTATAGCTAATGGAAATAACTGAAATAATACTATGGGCCTTTAGGCCCCTAACCCCCCCTGCGGCTGCTATCAGCCACTAATGGGCCTCCTCCGGCTGTAGGCTAAGCCGGTCATAACATCTCTCCCCGTCTGCACAAACAGCTCGTCCTCGAGCTGGAAGTCGGGAAACTGCTCGCGAAATTCCGGAAGAGACTCCCAAGTGGCGTCGTCGTCGGAGAGGCCTTGCCACTTGACCAGCAGGCGCCACTCACCGCGACGCTGCTGCGCCTGCAGGACGCGCTCTGGAGCAGGAAGATGCCGGCCGTCGAGGACCGGGGGCAGCTCGCCGGCTGCTGCAGGAGGGTCGCCGCGGTGGGGCTTGAGCAGCCCCACGTGGAAGACGTCGTGAAGCCTTGCGCCCTCCGGAAGCTGCAGACGGTAGGCGACGGAACCGATGCGTTCCAGAACACGGAACGGACCGGCAAACTTCGGACCGAGCTTGCGCTTCGCCCGAGGGTCAAGGGACTGAGCCGTCCGGTGGAGCAGGCACAGATAAACCCAATCTCCGACCGCAAACTCTACGTCGCGGTGCCCGGCGTTGTAGTACTTCTTAGACAGCTCCTGCGCCTGGAGAAGGCGCTGACGCACCTCGGCCAAGATCATGTCCCGGTCGCGGAGAAGTGTCGCGGCGGCCTCGGAACGGGCCGACCCCGGCTGATACGGCAGGATGGGCGGCGGAGGGCGACCGTAGACCACCTCGAATGGCGTGGCGCGCAGGGCCGTGTGGAATGAAGTGTTGTAGCAGTACTCGGCCCAAGAGAGCCAATCCACCCAGGCGCGCGGACGATCACCTGTGATACATCGAAGATACATGGCGATCACCTTGTTAACCACCTCGGACTGGCCGTCGGTCTGGGGGTGGAAAGCCGTGCTCATGCGCAGCTTGACGCCGGCGCATCGGAAGAGGTCGCGCCAAACATTTCCGGTGAACACCGGGTCCCTGTCGCTGACGATGGAGGAGGGGAACCCGTGCAACCGGACGATGCCGTCGAAGAAGGCGCGGGCGACGGACGCGGCGGTGTAGGAGTGGCCGAGCGCGATGAAGTGCGCGTACTTGGAGAAGCGGTCGACCACTGTGAGAATGACGGATTTGCCGCCCACCTTGGGCAGCCCCTCGATGAAGTCCATGGAAATGTCCGCCCACAAGTGGGAGGGCACCTCGAGCGGTTGCAGCAGGCCGACTGGCTGCAACGTCTCCGTCTTGTTGCGCTGACAGGTACTGCAACGGCGCACCCAGTCCTGTACCAGCGCACGATCGCCCGGAATGTAGAAGTCGGTGCGCAGGCGGTGGAGCGTCTTTTGGACACCCTCATGGCCGGCCGAGTGAGCCAGCAGCAGCGCCTAGGGGCGCAGGTCGCCGTGGTCGGGGACGAAGATCCGGCTGCCATGGAGCAGCAACCCACCCTCCAGGCGCCAGGGGGCAGCCAGCGCTCCGGCGGCCAGCTGCTGGAGCAGGTGATGGGCATCCGCGGCCTCCCTGGTGGCGCTGCGCACGGCGTTGAGGAAAGCGAAAGAGGGGCCCAAGAGAGCACACGCTGCACCCTCCGTGCCCTCAGCCACCCGCTCTGTGTCGCGGCGAGACAAAGCATCCGCCACGGTGTTGAGGCGCCCGGGACGGTACTCCACCGTGAAGTCGAAGCCAAATAGTTTACTGATCCACTGATGATGAGGCACAGTGGACAAGCGCTGATCCAAGAGAAACTTTAAACTGTAATGGTCAGTGCGAATAAGAAAGTGTCGTCCCCATAGATATGGCCGCCAGTGGCGCACGGCCTGCACCAAACCGATGAGCTCGCGCTCATAAGCTGCAAGCTTGAGATGTCGAGCCACGAATGGGCGGCTAAAGAAGGCGAGAGGTCCCGCGCCCTGGTGAAGGACAGCGTCGAACCCCACACCCGAAGCGTCGCAGTCCACCATGAACAGCCTGTCGAAGTCGGGCATCTGGAGCACGGGCCCGGTGGTGAGGGCGCGCTTCAGCGCCTGGAAAGCCTCCGCAGCCTCCGTGTCCCAGTCGAACACGTCTCGCCGTAAGAGACGCGTCAGGGGAGCCGCGATGAGCCCGAACTCCCGGATGAACTTCCGGTAGTAGCCTGCCAAGCCCAAGAAGCCACAAAGTCCCCGGGCCGATCGTGGCGGTGGCCATGCCGCGACTGCGGCCACCTTGTCGGCGTCCATAGCAACGCCGTCAGTGGAGATAACGTGACCCAGGTAGGCCACTGACGTGGCCCCGAACGAGCACTTCGAGCGCTTGAGGTGGAGGTGGTGCGCCCGAAGTTCGTTGAGGACGACGGCGATGTGCTGCAGATGCTCCGCCCACGACGAACTGTAGATGAGAATGTCGTCGAAGAAAACCAGCACAAACCTCCGCAGGTAGGGGCGAAGCACGTCGTTCATCAGTGCCTGGAACGTTGCCGGCGCGTTGGAGAGCCCGAACGGCATGACCAAGAACTCGTAGTGGCCATGGTGTGTGCGGAAGGCAGTCTTGGCGACGTCGTCGGGGTGCATCCGCACCTGGTGGTAGCCCGACCGCAAGTCGAGCTTAGTGAAGAAGCGAGCCCCATGGAGCTCGTCGAGGAGCTCGTCCACCACCAGGATCGGGAACTTGTCCTTAGACGTCTTGGCGTTGAGGGCACGGTAGTCGATGCAGAAACGCCAAGACGCGTCCGCCTTGCGGACCAACAACACCGGTGCGGAGAATGGCGAGGTGCTCGGTCAGATGATGCCCTGGGTGAGCATGGCCTCGCACTGGCGTTCCAGCTCGTCCTTCTACAGCTGGGGGTAGCGGTACGGGCGGACGGCAACCGGGGCCGTGTCGGGCAGCAGGTGGATGCGGTGGTCGTATGGCCTCGCCGGAGGGAGACCGCGCGGCTCGTCGAAGGTGGCCCCGTGCTGCTCGAGGAGGTGATCCAGCAGGGGCTGTTGGACGGCGGCAGCAGCCGACGCAGCCTGCTGGGAAGGCTCGGGTGGGTCAGGGCCGCCCACGCCCTGCCACTGGATCCGTCGTCCGTCGCGCCAGAACGCCATGGTCTTGGCCTCCAAATCCCACGTGATGGGGCCGAGCGTGCGCAGGTAATTGTAGCCGAGGATGAAGTCGAAATAGCCCAAGTCGATGCCGGCGCACGTGATGGTGAAGGTCTCCCCTTCGATGGTGATGGGGACGTTCCGGGCAAGCCCAGCGCAGCGAAGTTTGTCCCCATTGGCTACCATGACGCGGAGGTGTTCCTCGCCATCCGGAGCAAACCCAAGGCGCCGCATCGTCGCCCCACTTAGAAAATTGTGGGTGGAGCCAGTGTCAAGCAACGCCAGCAGGCGCTCCCCCTTGATTATCACCGGCAGCAGCATGGTGTTGGACGTCCGAATGCCTGCAAAAGCAATGGAGGGAGACCGCAAAGACATTAGCAACATCGGCCACGGGAGCGGCCTCTGCCTCCTGCAGGGCCGGCGCCTCTTGTGGCAGGGCGGCTTCGTCGGCCAGGTATAGGAGGCGTGGGCACACGTGGCCCGGGGCGTAGAGCTCATCGCAATTGTAGCAGAGCCCCTGGCGGCGCTGTTCTTGCTGCTCGGCTGGCGTGAGTCGCCGGAATGCGCGGCCGCCCAGGGCGCCTGCTCCCGCGGCTAGAGGAAGCGCAGCCGGCCCGGCCCCTGGTGCCCGCGCCGCTAGAAAGCCCGCCCGTTGGACCGGTCGGGCGGCGCGTGCAGGAAGCACCAGAGTAGTCGCAGCCGCCCGCCGCTCAAATGCGCGGGCGTAGTACATCGCCGTCTGCAGGTCCTGCGGGCGGTGGATCTCGACATCCACCCTGAGGTGCTCCGGTAATCCGCCGACAAAAAGCTCAGCACGCTGGCGCGTAGAGACGTCCGGTGCGTGACAGGCGAGCGCTTGGAAGCGATCGGCGAACTCCTGGACGGTCGTGGCGAAAGGCAGCCGCCCGAGCTCCGCCAGCCGACTGCCCTGTAGCGGTGGCCCAAAGCGAAGGCGACATAAGTCGCGGAAACGCTCCCACGTCGACATGCCTTCGTCCTACTCCAAGGCGTAGTACCAGGTCTGTGCGCCCCCGCGGAGATGGTAGGACGCAAGCCAGGTACGGTTGGTCGCCGGCGTGCGCTGTCCGCGAAAGAACTGGTCGCACTGGTTCAACCAATTAAGCGGATCAACGGTGCCGTCGTATGTTGGGAACTCGAGCTTGTAGAACTTGGCCTACGGATCATAGCTGAACGGCGGCTGGCTACCCTGGCTGCCATAGTTGGATGCGCCGAATGGCGGCTGGCCACCATCGTTTGGGAGGCCCCCGTAGACAGGCCCCCCTCCATACGCGTCCAGAACTGGCGCCGATGAAGGGTGGGACGATGGCATGCTGCTGCCGTGGAACAGCAGCCTGTCGGTGTCACCATAGAGGACCCCCGGGGCTAGAGCACCCCCATAGGAGGACCCGACGCCGGTGGAGGACGGTGGTGGTGGAAGCCATGGCCGCGTCGTGGAAGATGAATAGGCCGGCGGTGGCGCGACCAGCCAGGGCGGCAGCGGGGACGGGGAGTGCGGGAACTGAATGTGTTGGATCGGCACCCCACCCGATGGGTTCGGCACGGACGGCCGTGGCGATGGACCATGCACTTCGGGCGGCATGCCGTACTGGGGCGCCATCCCTGACGTAGCGATTGCGGGGGACGACGGCGACGGCGGCAGTTGATGCTGCGGCGGCCGTGGCGGGAGTTGCGGTTGGGGAGACTGCACGTGATTTGATCCTCCCAGGAAGGCGCGGATCTCACCCACCGCGCGGCCCAGCTCGAGGATGGCCTGCGTGACTTCCGCGGGGCTGAGGACGGCCGGTCCGCCGGTGGCAGCGGGCGCCCCTGCGGAGCCTAGCGGCATCGGTGACGATGGGATCATGGCGCTGGTGGTAGGGATGGACAGCGGCACGGAGGTGGACGGCAGCGGAGCGGAGGTGGAGGCCACGATCAGTGGCGTGGAAGAGGTGGGCAGAGGGAGTGACATCGAACCAGAGATCTCTGATACCAGGTTGATAGGCAGCAGCTCTCTGTGCCTTGTCGATCGTAGATTGTAGCTGTGAGAGATCGGTAGACGGGGCTTGAACGTCGTACGGCGGCGAGGCGCCGTGGTCGCACGATGAGAGAGAGAGGTGACGGCTAGGGTTAGGGTTTTAGAACTCCCGGCTCCCTGAGGGAAGCCGAGTAATGGGATTACTCTTTGCTTAATTGTCCAAGTGTCTTACAATTGATATTTATAGCTAATAGAAATAACTGAAATAATACTATGGGCCTTTAGGCCCCTAACCCCCCTGCGGCTGCTATCAGCCACTAATGGGCCTCCTCCGGCTGTAGGCTAAGCCGGTCATAACAGCTTACTGCTTAACTAGTATAACCCGCGCCCTATCACGCGTGACGACAAACGACCATGTTTAGGTTTATACACGTAGGGTTCATATGTTGTACATGCACCGGTGTACATTAGGTGCACTACATATCTGGATGTACTCAGGTTTTTGGCAGGACAATTCAGACAGAGGTACTGGTTCAAACACAGGACAATGTGACATAAGTACGACTGCAGACAAACTCTAGTCCGGAAGGTAATCGCTCTGTTTATTTGGGCTGGTTTGGTTTATAAACCATGACTAAAAGTATTATTGACTGGTTTAATGTGAAAGAAAAATATTGTTCGTTGGCTGATAAGCCATAGCTTGTAAGCCAGATATGAGCAAGCGATCAGGCTGAATGTCAGTATGTGTTTTTTCCTTAGGGCATCAGGTGGAAACCGTAATGAAGGCCTACAAGAGTAGCACAGTGGATATGGTCCGCCGATTCTGGAGATACCAACACGCATCCTCCATACGTTGCAAAATGTTGCGGTAGATATGGTGCCGCCCAGCGTAGACTGCTGAAAGAAACAAAAACCATATGAGAGAAAGTGCCTTATCTCGCCTTTTATGTGTGGATTCCCCACTAACACGAAAGTGGGCAAACTACTGCATTTTTTTTTTTTTGGGTTTGCTGCAGATATTAATAGGGACATGTAAACTGTAAACAATAAAAGCTGCCCCAAATAGCATGTGAACCAATTGCCGCTACCTGGCAATAGGTCAACTGGGAATATAAAATATCACACCTAATTACTTAACTCGATTGAGGGACTATTAAAGCAGTCAGGACAAAGGGGCACTGAAGCGCGCTGAGGACAAAAGGGCTTTGTTGATTTTGCTCAGTAATGAGGCATAACATAGGCATATGTAAATAATGGCAAGAAGTTTCTTGACAACCTCCAGCTATAGACACGTACACCATATTCAATGATGTAGGTCGTACCCAGGGGCAGCTAAAAGTAGGATGAGACTAGGGGCTGTTTGGTTCTTTAGTTGTTCTTAAAATTTATATTATATCAAATGTTTAGATACTAATAAGGAGCATTAAATATAGATTAATTACATAGATGGAGGTTAATTTCCGATATGATTTTTTAAGCCTAATTAATCTATTATTAGCACATATTTACTGTAGCACCTCGTTGTTAAATCATGGACTAATTAGGCTTAAAAAATTCGTCTCACAAATTAGTCGTAAGTTATGCAATTAGTTTCATAATTAGTCTATATTTAATACTCCATACATGTGTCCAAACATTAGATGTAACAGGAATTTTAGGAGTTCTTGTAGGAACCAAACAGCCCCATGAGAGATGAACATGGTGTAGCTGACACTGAAACACCATTCCAGTTTCTTTCTTGTACAAAGCAGTGTGCTTCTAATTTCTACAATACTATGTTAGCAAATTTATATGGCAGGGACGTTGAGACAGGGTAATTGTAAGCCATTTTATAACCTAATAGTCCTTACAGCCAGCAAAGTTCAAACTGAGACTATTGATTTAGGGACTTATTTTATATAGATTTTTTGGCAAATATGTTGGAAATAAGCAATTTATTAGAGACTGTAAATCCAACCTATTAGATTAAACAAGATCAAGTTGGAACGCACCGGCTAACTAAAGAACAAAACTGCGCAAAGAGGGATTTCCTAGGTACAGCGTGGTTGGAAATTGTATTTTATAGTTAAGATCTTTCAATATTACCTCTGAAGAATATGATAAAATGTTAAAATGTAGTTCACAAAATATTAGCTCAGTATAGTATAGTACCCAAATTTCTAAAAGTATGACACAACAGTTGTGTCAGGTGCAGCGCTCTGAGGAACAGAGTGGCATCACTCAATTTGTTAAACCAAAACCCACTCAATTTGGTAAGCCCTTGTTTAGTTGTAGGAATTTGGATTTTGGGGCTACTGTAGCACGTTCGTTTTTATTTGGCAAATAGTGTTCAAATATGGACTAATTAGGCTCAAAACGTTCGTCTCGCAATTTCCCACCAAACTGTGCAATTAGTTTTTCTTTTCGTCTACATTTAATGCTCTATGCACGGGCCGCAAACATTCGATGTGACAAGTACTGTAGCAACTTTTTGGAATTTGGATTCCACCTAAACAAGGGCTAAGTAAAGAAAACTATGTATCCCTTTTCGCTGGGTTGGCAACTAAAGGCTAATTGTCATCACAAATGGGCTCCAGGAGGAACTAACTGTGGAGTTACAACCCTGTGCATCTTGTATGTGTGGCAAGATCAGTGGTAAAGCTCAGAAAATGTACAATTTTAGTGAACACCTTCAATAAAAACACTAAAGTAGCAGCACAAAATAGGAAAATGTGCGAGTTGTAGCAGTTGCTTAATGTGTACCTATTTTTGGAGTTGGAAGCGAAGAAGGCTTGCGGATATCATCGTTCGGCAGATTCTTGGAGCCAGCACTCTGAGTATGGCATATAGACGCGCGTAGGTGGGGATAACAGTAGGTGTCCATTTTTTCTGAATTTGTATTATGGTGTTCCTGCAGCATGAAGTAATATATAAAAGTGAATTGCTTAGATAAATGTGAAAAATGAATTGGAATTGTAGTAAGTGCAGGTGCTGATGCGAATTGAAATTCGCTCTATAGAGCAAGACGCAGTTCACAGAGAATAGAGAAGTGAGTACAGAGAAAAGTATGTATAAAAGGGAAGCCTTATAATATTCTTGAATTGTGTACAGTCAAAAGTTAGATAAGAGGAGTGTAAAAATGGACACTAACCAAAGCTGCCTATAAACGGTTGGAAGGATAAGTTGATGATGATAATGCCCAAAGCACAGAAGCATCAATCTTAAACTACACAAAGCATATGAAGCATCATGTAGCAGTAAACTAAAAAGGCAAAATTACGTAGAACAACCAGTGACTGCTAATTGAATAATGGATGTGCTCCCATACCTCTTGTCTGTTGTTTGGTTGTTCAGACACTTGTCGGTCCGCAGGAACTTGTGGCACACTACAGAATCATATCCTGCACTTGGAGCACCTTGAGTCTAGAAAAGAAACAGGAAGAAATAGAACCTATAAGCATTACCACAGAAAGAATAGGCTGTGCTCCCATACCTCCTGTCTGTTGTTTGGTTGTTCAGACACTTGTCGGTCCGCAGGAACTTGTGGCACACTACAGAATCATATCCTACACTTGGAGCACCTTGAATCTAGAAAAGAAACAGTAAGAAATAGAACCTATAAGAGCATTACCATAGAAAGAATAGGCACATGCAGAGTTTTGCCAGTGAATGGCCTAGATGGTGAATGCTAATTTATACTAATATGATCCGGGTGCTTCAACTTGGGGGCACAAAAAAATTTCAGTAGAGACAAACAGTTGACTGAATTTGGACTTGCATTCTTTCACTTTTGCTTATGTAAGAACATTCAATTCGAAATCACAACGATTGCGTATGGAAAAACATTAAATCAGCACTATGGAGTATGGAAGAACATTGAACTCAAAACCACATAATCAAATTGGTTGAAGCATACCACACTTCTCACATTTTTTCTGCATGTACGCTTCTGCACGGCGCAACGGCAACATTGCCGCCACTGAATTCTATATATTTGCATTTATTATGCGCATAATTTAGCCAAAATGAATGCACTCAACAACTAAGTCTGACAGAAATCGATTTATCTTTGTAACCTGCACACAGATCCAATCAACTTGAACCTAACTATAAACTGTGTGAAGGCATAGTCATATGTCTGCAATACAGAACAGACCTGACATGGACAAAGGCAACGACAAATATAAGTGAATTCAATTGCAAAAGGCAATCTGGTTTTCTCCACAAACCAGGGAAAAATAACATGCACCACAAACTATCCTTACAAATTCTAAGATTTGTTACAATAAAAATAAGTGAACGTTGTTCTTAGATGGACACTATATATTACACAGGAGAAAAGAAGCATCTATATTTTTCGTAGCACTATAGGAAGGTATGAGCAGGAAGAACAAAATGATAGCCGGCACAGCAATAGCTCACCCACGTTGGTCAGATTCTATTAAACAAAGAACACGTCCATGTATATCAAACACAACCAGTATGGAAATAATTCTGTTCCATTGATTCTGTTACTACTAACTGATACTATTAGGACACGAAGGAGTACGGATCACAGGGGAAACTCAATCAAAAAGGATAAAACAAACCTTCTTCTCCTTTTCAAGAATCTCCCTAGTAGGGTGATGAGCAGTAGTAACACACGGATTCTGGAAATAATCAGTCAAGAGGTTAACAACAATCAATATTTGATCGTAACACTAAGTGCCATAACAAATTCATCGCATTAGTAGTATTATACCTTGAAATCACTACCTGAGTATCCTCCTGTCAAGTTAGCTATATCTTTTAGATCAATGGCCCTTTTCGCTTGTCTTATGAGCCGTACTATTTCAGCGAACGAACAGTGTTTTTCTCTCACAACAAATCAGCGAACAGTACTTTCAGCCATGGCTTTTCAGCAAAGCGAATAGGGCCACATGTCATCAGCCAAATCTTCCTTGGATAGCATTACACAAAGAATTTTTGTCATATTCGATGGATCTGGCAAATTCACCATGAACATAGAGAAACCATTGCCCTGTAAGACTGAGGTCAATAAACTACTGACTGATGTTGGATTAGGCTATAAATAAATAAACAATAAATCACCTCCTCACAAGGCCGCCTAACAACAGCCTCATCAAGATCAAATGGCCTGTTAGATGCGGCGAGTACTAATACACGTTCTTTCTCCTTTGTCGTCAAACCATCCAGTTCACAATAACTCATTTTTTCATCTTACGCGCATGGCTCCATGTTCTCCAGTGTTCTCTCGCCTTCCCAACATGCCATTAATATAAAAAAAAGGAGAGGATGAATGAGCAGGACAGTATGTATCAATATGAGATTCACAACAAACTATAGATATGGTGTCCTGGTACAACTGAAGTAAACAGAAAATGTTCATGGATCACCACACTACTATAACTTACCTCATGCACAAAAATTACACTTGGAGCGATTTTACTTTCCAGTGGAAACACTGTTGGCACGAAAATGTGTCGACACACGGCAAGCTGGAAGGATCTGCTTAGGATGAGCCCGGAGATCCGCTTGGCTTCAACGCATGATTAACCGATCCTGCGAATTCTTCCCGAGGCGTGACAGTCAATTTGACCTGCAATTGACAAGGAGAGAAAGTTTATCAGTAATTTAAGGTGGAACATGCCGATCTTTGCCCAGACAGTTCCAAGTGTGCCGCTTCGGGAGCAGCCAGACGAAAAAATCGACTAAATAGCCGATACACACAGAAATCGGCTGTTACGGACAGTAAAGCTTATGGATCGTGATTGATTTTATGTTGGTAAATACAATGTCCGCAGATGTAAATGAGATCATCAGCTAGGTGGATATTACCAGTGTGAATCGTTGAGCCGATGAATCTAATCAAGAAAGGATATAACATGCAAACGAATCGACTGTCTAATACAAATGGACCTACAAACGCTCTGAATCTAATTTGTTACCATTAACAGTGAGGTTCGACCAGATCGATGGCAGCTATGATGATAACAACAAACTAAAACCGAAGAATCCGTAAAACCATCTATACTTCGACAGGCTTTCCAAAAGACGTGCTATACGTGAAGGCTCAAACGAATCGGTTGAAATAGCTAATTCAGATGAAAAGAGACTACAGCGTGTGAACAATCGACTATTTCACATGGACAAACCCACGGACTCATCAGACTTAACCTACTATCTCTAACAGTGGGGTTCGATCGGATCGATGCAGCCGTGATAAAGACAACAAATCAAACATTTAAAGTGTACAGATCTATTCACACTTAACAGAATCATAGACGCACACTGTAGACGTTAAAGCATAGGCCATCCGCTATTTAGTCGATGCAAGCATAGCAAACAGTTAAGGTCACGCCTGATCGAGAACAAACCTACCACCTAACATCCTCTGATCTACAATGCCATCAGTGGGGATCGACCGGATCGTTGCAGTCATAATAGCGAACTATAGACCAGATTCAACTAGCCAGCAAACTTCTTCAAGATCATAAGTGCCTTAATCGCATACTATGCATGATCAAGATCGAAATAGAATAGCCGATGAAATATAACCCATCGCTCAAAGTAAGAAAAACATCATGTTGTAATAAAGCAAATGACGGACTAAAAGGATATGAGGCCGATCTAGATCGATCTTGATCGGGTAGATTGATGTTGCTGCAAACTAATAGAAATAAGTACATCAGCAAGATCAGTACTTAATGAATCTACTCGAATGATGCCACCCTTAGGTAGAGCCGATAACTTGACCTTAATCTAGTTCGAGCAGTGGAGGTCGACCGGATCGATGCAGCCGTACTTGAACTAGATAAGAGTCGATAACTAGCTTACACTAGAGTTCACGGTGGAGGTCGACCGGATCGATACAGCCGTACAAACGGAAGTATAAGCCATGACGGTACTTACAGACAAGCCGGAGGTCGGCTGGACCGATGCAGCCCTGCTTGTTGAAGAACTCGTCGGGATCTACTCTACTCCTACTCCTAAGGGTTGGCACGGAGCAAAAAAAATAAATTGTATTTGATTGATTGGATGTTCTTTTACAATAGTCAGGGTCCAATATTTATACCCGGAATCTAAGCATGAAACCTACTTACGCATGACTCATTACAATCTTTGGCATAAGAGAAAAACATTCCTATTTTAAGATAACTTGGACCATAATCTTTTTCTTTTTGTAGAGTCTGACATGTTTCTCTTGACGCCAACCGTAGCTTTTGTCATTATCTACTGGCGTCACCTGAAGAGAGCTGATTTTAGTGTTGTATTTGAATCAGCTGATATCAACTTTTATAGAATCGATTCCTTGATGACATGATCTTGAGAGCTTCGAGTTCCCATATTCTTCTTCCTAAATTTTAGTGTAAACACATGCCCCCTAATTTTGGGATAAAAGTAATTTTATTCCAAAATTTCCATGCCTGTGCCTCTGATAGGTTTATAGTCACGGGTAGAGAATCTTGATCTAGGATCTACTGTCTGTCATCATCTTTGCCAGTTTATAAGGCCATGCTTCAAAACTTTACGAGAGCATCATTGCTTCATGGATGCTTGGATTCATCTTTCTAGGCCGACGACATAGTGAACAAAGTGTTCTCTAGCCTTTAGCTTGTAATAGGTGACACTAGCAAATAATCTCTTCGTTTTAAGTGGCTTTTCTTTTGCCTCGTACTTTATGTTCCATGCATCAATTTATTCATGTTTGTTTTGCTCTTATAGGCGATACATATCGTACCGGCTTTTCCCCCTTCGGGTTTATTTTTGAACTAGAGGCGACACCCTTCTGGTATCGGCTATTAGAGCCGATGATCGAACAAATCAGCTGTCACGTATTAACCCAAATGCTAGGATAATATTTCTTAGATATTTTCCATTGATTGCTCTATCAAACTCTTCTTCTCCTCCTAGTGTTTCTAAAATATAAGCATTACCAGACGCACAACGTTTAATCCGATAAGGTCCTTCCCAATTAGGCAACCATTTGACGAACTTACTGTCCTTTGATCCGATCGGTAATTTTACTTTCCAGACTAAGTCTCCTTCAGAAAATTGTTTGCCCTTGACCTTTTTATTGTAATTATTTGGAGATTCTCAGTTTATTGGCTTCGATATTCTCAAGAGCATGTAGCTAATGGCAACTCAAGTCCTCTAAGTCATCTATCATAAGATTCTTGTAGACTTTGGCTGACAAATTATTTTGCAATGTGACACGTCTTGATCCAGTTTGAATTTCCCAAGGAAAGACTGCATTATGACCATACACAAGTTCATAAGGTGATGTTTTAATCGATCCATGATAGGCCATCCTATATGCCTATAGTGCCTCATTAAGCGTTGAATGCCACTTCCTTGACTGCTCCTCAATCTTATTCTTGATCAGCTTAATCATAACCTGATTGGACGCCTCTGCCTAGCCATTAGCCTGAGCATAGTAAGGAGAAGAATTTAGCAACTTTATTCCTATACTGGCAACAAAATCTCTAAACTCTTCTGATGTGAACATTGTCCATTGATCGGTAGTGATAGTTTGAGGAATCCCAAAACGGTGCACAATATGCTCCTTGACAAAGTCAACCATGTTCTTTTAGATTACCGTCCTCAAAAGAATTGCCTCAACCCACTTAGTGAAGTAATCTGTTGCTACAAATATGAACTTATGTCCTTTACTTGAAGGAGGGAAAATCTGGCCAATTATATCAATTCCCCAACCTCGAAACGGTCATGGTTTGATTATTGGATTCATAGTCGATGCGGGTGATTTCTGCACATTACTAAAATGTTGACAGTCTTGGCACCCCTTATAATATTCAAAACTGTCTTTCAATATTGTTGGCCAGAAATATCCAGTCCTACGAATAATCCATTTCATCTTATAAGCCGATTGATGAGCTCCACATATCCCTTCATGCACTTCGCCCATCAACACCTTAGTCTCTTCTTGATTCAAGCACGTAAGCAGCACCCCATCAACTATTTTGTAATATAGTTAATCATCTAGTACAACATACTTAGTTGATTTATATCTTAACTTCCTGGTAACCTTCTATGATGGATTCCTAAGGCAACCGGCTATTTCAATTCTCCAATCATTATTCAAGGTCTCGCTACTTAAGATCTCTTAAAACACTCGATAACCTGACGCACTCTGAACTAAACGATTAGCCTCTTGATTCTGTGCTCTCGGGATATGTTGAAGAGAGACATGAGGAAATTCCTTGAGCAACCTTTGGCACTCATCATAATATCCCCTCAGAGCATCTTCTTTGCACTCATATAGGCCGACCAACTGATTAATAATTAACTACGAATCTCCAAATACTTCAATTGTTTCGGCCTTTACTTCATGAAGAAGTTAAAGCCCCTTAAGAATAGCTTCATATTCTGCCTGGTTGTTGGTAATCATTGGCTCAGTTGGAAAAGCAAACTCAAAACTTGAACCCCGAGGCGAAATAATAATAATACCAACGTCACCACCTTGCTTGCATGATGACCCATCAAAGAACAACGCCCAAGGTACCAGCTCTATGTAGCTAACACTTGGCTTATGATGTTGGGTGATAAAATCGGCTATTACTTGCCCTTTGACTGCTTCAGCCGATTCATATCTCAAGTCAAATTCTAACAACGCAAGAATCCACTTCCCCGTTCTTCCATTTAATATTGACATTGATAACATGTGCTTGATCATATCAGCTTTAGAAACAACTATACACTCAGCCTGTAACAAGTAATGTCATAACTTAGTGCAAGAGAAATATAAGCACAAGCATAACTCTTCGATGGGAGAATATCTTGTTTCTGGATCCAAAAGTCTTCTACTTAGATAGAAAACAACTTGTTCTTTTCCTTCAAACTCTTGCATCAAGGCCGATCCAATTGTTTGGTTATCGGCCGATATGTACAACTTAAAAGGCTTACCTTGCTAAAGAGGGACCAGCACAGGTGGCCATTTTATATATTCTTTTATCTCCTCGAATGCCTTTTGTTGTACGTCACCCCACTTGAATTCTTGATCATTTTTCAACTTCAACAAGAGAGAAAATGGTAGAACCTTTTTCGACAAATTTGAAATAAATCTCCTGATGAAATTAATCTTACCAAGCAAAGATTGTAACTCTGTTTTAGTAGTCGAGGGCACTACCTCATCAATTGCTTTCATGCTTTTTTGACCAATTTCGATTCCTCTCTCATGGACCATGAAACCCAAGAATTGTCTAGCTGATACTCCAAAGGCACACTTATTAGGATTTATCTTTAGACCATATTTTCTTGTGCACTCCAAAGTCTCCCACAAATCAGCTAGATGTTCTTTGTACCCTCTGGATTTTACCATCACATTGTCAATGTAAATTTCAACGATCCTGCTGATCAACTTATGAAAATATAATTCATTGCCATCTGATAAGTTGCACCAGCATTTTTCAAACCAAAGGTCATCACAACCCATTCAAATAAACCGATTACGCCAGGGCATCTAAAAGCTATTTTTGCTATGTCTTCCTCAACCATAAAAAATTAGTTATACCCTGCATTGTCGTCCATGAAACTAATAACCTTGTGCCCAGCTGCTACATCTACCAACATATCGACTATCGGCATCGGATAACCATCCATAGGTGTAGGTTTGTTCAGATCTCTGAAATTGATGCAAACTCTTAACTTCCTATTTTTCTTATACACAGGAACAACATTCGATATCTATTCTGCATATCGGCACGGTCGAATAAATTTTGCTTCTAGCAACCTCTTAGTCTCTTTTTTGATATCATCAAGAACGTTTGGATTGAATCTCCTTGGAGCTTGTTTAAACGGCCGATATCTAGGTTTGATTGACAACCGATGTTCAACAATCGATCGGTCTAGACCAGGCATCTCATAGTATTCCCAAGCAAAATAATCTTTAAATTCCTTTAATAAACCCACCAAGTCTTGCTTATACTCAGGATCCAACTTGGTACTTATATACATTGGCCTAGGCTTATCTTTAGAACCAATATCTATTTCTTCTAATTTATCGGCCGACGTAAAGCCATATCCTAGTTTACCATCTGTACCATCTATTGGATTATCCATTAAACTAAATTTTCAAAGCTGACTACTTGGATCGGCTGTTGGCTTTCATCACTGATTTTAATGAAGCCTCCTTCCCACAGCTTGCTAGAAAAACACTCAAAGTCTTCTAGCTCCCAAAATACTAGATCGGTTGTTGTGATACTCACAGATTCATCAGCGCGAACTAGCTCAACATCATCTCCATACCATTGAATTAAATATTGATGCATGGTTGATGGAACACTACAATTTGCATGAATCCAGTCACAACAGAGGAGTAAATTGTATTAACCTTTTCCATTGATGATGAAGAATGTGATGAGTAGAGTCTTACTCCCGATTGTCAGTTCAACGTTTATTGCCCTCCGGGTCTTAGACGCATTACCCCCAAAATCCTTAAGCATCATGTCGGTCTCAATCAAATCTCCTGGTCCCTTACCAAGTTTACGAAAAGTGGTGTAAGGCATAAGGTTGATAGAAGCACCTCCATCCACCAACATCTTATTCATCGGCTTCCCATCGACAAAACTTTTTACATATAAAGCCTTTAAGTGTCGATGCTTGACTGACTTATCGAATATAGCCTGTTGTATAACTGTCAACTTGGCAGTTATCTCCTCATACTCCAATTCATCAAAATCTAAGTAAACTTCTTGATCTACTAGAGCTCTAAATTCTAATGACAACAGAAAAGTCATTTGAATATTAGCCGATGGTTGCCCCCTATCGACTGTTTGCTTAGCACGCCACACTTAAGGTTTACCAGATGTCTAAGCCTGTTCTAGCTCTCTATTCCTTAGGCGTTGCACTCTTCTTTTCTGGCTTCTCGTCAAACCTCCTAGACACCATTGGCCTTCCTACCAAACATATTTTTCTTCATTACTCTCTTCTTTATAATCAGCCCAGTTTTAATCAACAACTCGCTTCCTAAGCCGATCATGAACACTTTTATTTTTTAAGCGTCGATCCATGTTATTATGATGATACTCATCTTGAGCATGGATGGATCGGCGGTTAGCTTGAGATTGCCTAAACTCCCAATATTGCTCGCTGCATTCCGGACAGTTATTTCTGGTAAGTAATTTCAAACCTTCGTTCCAGCAATGTCTAAAGAAAGGACAATTCCAATATGATTTAGTTTGCTTTCTATCATACCTCTCTTTTTTATGCTGATGCTAGTATTCTTGCTCTTCTAACCAACGCTGATAATCTTTTTCCTTCTATCGCTACTATTTATTCAACAAAATTTGAGATGTAACACATGACCTTGTCGCCCCATCCTTCAACGTCTCTCCCTGCTCATAGCGGCTCTTTTGTTGATCACGATGCCTTCTAATTTCTCTATATTCATCAACTGATATTTGCACCTTGGGATCGACTGTTCTAGTTTATCTTGATCTAATTGATGTTAGGACTTTAGCCTTTCCTTTGAGCAACCTAGCATCAACCATGTTCTGATCTCTAGGGAAAGGATTATCATCAACTTTCATCTTTCGAGGTGTATCAAATTTGAGCCTTCTTTGCTGAATAGCCCTCTGTATATGCTGCCAGAAAACTCTACACTCATTAGTAGAATGAGAAGTGGCGTTGTGAAATTTGCAGAACTTCTTATTCTTCAACTGATCGGGAGGCAACATAATATGATTGTCGGGCAACTTGATCTGTCCCTTTTTGAGCAAGAAATCGAAGAGCTTGT
This sequence comes from Miscanthus floridulus, assembly GCF_019320115.1. Classification (NCBI taxonomy): domain Eukaryota; kingdom Viridiplantae; phylum Streptophyta; class Magnoliopsida; order Poales; family Poaceae; genus Miscanthus; species Miscanthus floridulus. Next base: position 85,134,193 of record NC_089586.1, read on the forward strand.
CCGATTTTGTGATGTCAAAGTCATAGCTCTCTTTGACTCCTCTTTCCCAAGGATTTGGCACCATTACTGTCTTACTCTAATTCCATTTGGCCATAGCAATCTCTTCTTCTTCGTCGTCCTCATAGTCGTCATCGACTGAATATGGATTATAGGCTTCGGCTATTGTGGTACTTTTCTAGAATCAGGTATCTCTGCGCATATTCTGGAATTGGATATTGAGCGCTGCCACTCATTGAGCCAACTATCCTAGCAGCTTCTCTCTCTATGTTGGCAACATTCCTTAAACGGCCAGAGTAGCAAGTTGATCATCGGTCAAGTTCAATGAGAAACACAAATTTCTTGTCTCTCGGAACCTCTAAAGAAACTCGATGCCCGATTCATTAGTTCTCTGCCTTATGGTCATCAGATCAGTAATTTTCTTTTCTCCAATCCCAATATAAAAATATGTATAAAACTTCTTCTCTAGGTTAGCCCAATTGGCAATGAAGTTAACTGGCAGTGATGAAAACCAAGTGAAGGCTGGCCCCGACAAAGACAAAAAGAAGAAACGAACTCGATGGGCCTCTTCAATGGATGCTTCGCCCAACTGTGTAAGATACCGACTGATATGTTTTATTGTGCTTGTGCTATCTTGGCCAGTGAACTTAGCAAACTCTGGGAGCCTGTAATTCGCCGGAAGAGCGACCAAATCATACCATTCTAGATATGGGCGTTTGTACGAGAAGGCCTGCCCTTTTGGCTTCAAACCGAACTGATTCTTCATCATCTCGGTCATTCTAAGCAACAACTCATTAGTATTTGAATTTGGATTACTCTGCAATTGCTGGCCCATCTATGGATTAAAATTTTGGGTACCTTGATACCTGGATTTGGAATTATGTGAAGGGTGTTGTAATCTGTGCCATAATGATACCCTTGTGGAATCTCTATCTGCTGGGTCCTTTGCTGGTTTGCTGCTTAAAATCTCTGGTTGTAGATGTTAGGATCTATATCTCTACAAATCCTTTGAACTGATGGTGCTATTTTTTGAGCCGACGATGGTATCTAGCCTGATTTGCCAAAATTGACCATTTAATTCCGAACTTGCTCCATCGGCTGTTGCACATGCTATTCTGACGATCTAGGATTATACTGTATCTGATTAGTAGTAGCACCCTAAACTTGCTCAGCTGAGCTCTGAACCACCTAGACATCATCATTACTAGCTGGTGCTGTTTCTAGATGGCTAGTACCGGCTTGATTAGTCCCCTGAGTTGGCGGATGTGGAATATTATAATAAACCAGCCCAACCTGATCAACTGCAAACCCATAAAACACCTCTTTCATGGTGTTGTGGAATGTGTTCAAGAAAACTTCATTATGATTTGACATGGCATCATGAACAGACTTGTTTACAGCCTCTAAGAAGAAATGCTTGTCTTTAGCTTCATCTGCATCTGTCTGCCCATGCAATAGAACTCTTGGTAGTGGATATTTCTGAACAATTGTATTATCACATGTCTTGGTGTAGGACAACAAATATTTGTTCTGAAATTCTTCTATAGCTTTGTTGATGACATTTTTATCTCCATCAAGTAGGTCTTCATAAGGCACCATAAGAATGTCATTGTTATTGTAAGCCACCATGATGATTGTGGGGTCCCACCGAGCGTGCCAAAATGTGATGTGTCGACACACGGCAAGCCGGAAGGATCTGCTTAGGATGAGCCCAGAGATCCGCTTGGCTTCAACGCAGGATTAACCGATCCTGTGCATTCCTTCCGAGGCGTGCCAGTCAATTGGACCTGTAATTGACAAGGAAAGAAAGTTTATCAGTAATTTAAGGTGGAACATGTCAGTCTTTGCCCAGTCAGTTCCAAGTGTGTCGCTTCGGGAGCAGCTAGACAAGAAAATCAACTAAATAGCCAATACACACAGAATTCGGCTGTTACGAACAGTAAAGCTTATGGATCGCGATTGATTTTATGTTGATAAATACAATGTCCACAGATGTAAATGAGATAATCAGCTAGATGGATATTACCAGTGTGAATCGTTGAGCCGATGAATCTAATCAAGAAAGGATATAACATGCAAACGAATCGACTATCTAATACAAATGGACCTACAAACGCTCTGAATCTAATCTGTTACCATCAACAGTGAGGTTCGACCGGATTAATGGCAGCTATGATGATAATAATAAACTAAAACCGAAGAATCCGTAAAACCATCTATACTTCGATAGGCTTTCCGAAAGATATGTTATACGTGAAGGCTCAAGCGAATCGGCCGAAATAGCCGATTCAGGTGAAAAGGGACTACAACATGTGAACAATCGACTATTTCACATGGACAAACCCACGGACTCATCAGACTTAACCTACTATCTCTAATAGTGGGGTTCGACTGGATCGATGCAGCCATGATAAAGACAACAAATCAAATATTTAAAGTGCACAGATCTATTCACGCTTAACAAAATCATGGACGCACACTGTAGGTGTTAAAGCATAGGCGATCGGCTATTTAGCCGATGTAGGCATAGCAAACAGTTAAGGTCATGCCTAATCGAGAACAAACCTACCAACTAACATCCTCCAATCTACAATGTCATTAGTGGGGATCGATCGGATCGTTGCAGCCATAATAGCGAACTATAGACCAGATTCAACTAGCCAGCAAACGTCTTCAAGATCATACGTGCCTTAACTGCGTACTATGCATGATCAAGATCGAAATAGAACAACCGATAAAACATAACCCGTCGCTCAAAGTAAGAAACATCGTGTTGTAATAAAGCAAACGACGGACCAAAATGATATGAGGCCGATCTAGATCGATCTTGACCGGGCAGATTGATGTTGCTGCAAACTAATAGCAATAAGAACATCAGCAAGATCAGTAACTTAATGAATCTACCCGAAGGACGCCACCCTTAGGTAGAGCCGATAACTTGACCTTAATCTAGTTCGAGCAGTGTAGATCGACCGGATCGATGCAGCCATACTTGAACTAGACAAGAGTCAATAACTAGCTTACACTAGAGTTCGCAGTGGGGGTCGACTGGATCGATGCAGCCGTACAAACGGAAGTATAAGCCATGACGGTACTTACAGACAAGCCGGAGGTCGGCCGGACCGATGCAGCCCGGCTTGTTGAAGAACTCGTCGGGATCTACTCTACTCCTACTCCTAAGGGTTGGCACGGAGCCAAAAAAAAGTAAATCGTATTTGATTGATTGGATGTTCTTTTACAATAGTCATGGTCCAATATTTATACCCGGAATCTAAGCATGAAACCTACTTATGCACGACTCATTACAATCTTTGGCATAAGAGAAAAACATTCCTATTTTAAGATAACTTAGACCCTAATCTTTCCCTTTTTGTAGAGTCCGACATGTTTCTCCTAACGTCAACCGTAGCTTTTGTCATTATCTGCTTGCGTCACCTGAAGAGAGTCGATTCCAGTGCTATATTTGAATCAGTTGATATCAACTTTTATGCAATCGATTTCTTGATGACATAATCTTGGGAGCTTCGAGTTCTCGTATTCTTCTTCCAAAATTTTGGTGTAAACAAACACAGATTTCAGAAAATTTTCTCCTTCACCAAGCCACTGAAAATAGGCAATTTAGATTCTATAATGCAGGTAAACTGCCCATAAAACAAAGGCTTATCCAATTGATAAGCACCTTTGAAGAGATGGTCAACATCGATATGTTTTATGAAATTAGCACCAGTCTCAGTTGCCACAGCTTTACCAAGCATTGTCTTCCCCATACCAGGTGGCCCAAACATTAAAATTCCTTGACATGGCTGGTATAAAATTGAATATAAACAACGCAAGTTAGCTTTCTATCAGGTAAAGGTAGTGTTCCATTGCTGGCGTAGCACTAAAAACAAAAAAAAATATTGCTATCATAAGAGCAGTCAACCATATCCAAAAACAGAAAGTAATCAGTGCTAAGTACCGTGCTGAAAAAAAAACACTTGCTATCTTTTTCAATCAAACATCATACTAGGCAGACTTTATTAGGCTCATCTGATACATACTAAAATGGATGTCTTCCACAAGATACCACAATGATGTGCTTCATGGTCAGTTTAACCTAATTTAGCAAGAATTGTATGACTCCTTGATAGGAGTAGTTGTTGTGATCTGAATATGACACTCCATCCATCTCTTTTGTTTTTAGGATATATTAGTACTTAATAGAAACTACCCATGTATCCCTATTTATGAAAGTTGATCCACACTATTTTTGAAATAAGGAACTCATTGAAAGGAAATAATGGAGGTATGCAGGCTATAATCTCACTCAGATATGGGTATAACTTAGTGTATCGAAGTAAAAAAACATCTAATTTTGTAGGACAATTATTTAATTCTTAAGCTACAGGTTTTATTAGACTCGCCGGAGTACCATATTCTAACATGAATCGATCTTTACATGCATATAAAATTGAATAAGACAACCAACAGGCACCGGCTCGAAGGCATAAATGAAGCAAATCGATCTTCGTATGCATCATAGCCAGTACGTACCTGGTTCAAGTCATTGTGTGGTCGCTGCACGGCTGCTCTGATCTACTGTGTCACTTGACCTGTGTCCATCGCCTCCATCCTCAGGAACCGTGGGGAAGAGATGAGGACAGGCATCTAGGGCTTCGTGAGCAGTGGAGGAGACGCAGACTGGTGGAAGCAAGCCAAATCGGGAGGCACCCGCAGCTGTGGCCGCTGGCGGTGCCTGCTGGAGCCGCGGCATGGCCGGGGCCGGCCCCCGCCGAGGCCGCCGCGTGCACCAAACTAGCGGCGGTGTCACATAGGCAGCACGCTGCGCGGTGAGGCAGTGACGCTAGGGCCCGACAGGCACGCCGCGACGCCGGGAGAGAGGGAGAGGGAGGGGGGAAGGGAAGACGGGGGCAGGAGCGGCAGAGGCGCCGCGGTGCGGGCGGGCGTCGGTGTCGGGGCGGCGGGTGTCGGGAACCATCGAGGAAGGGAACGATGCGGAGGGAGAAGCAGGAGCCGCGGTATATATTTGCTTCCCTGGATTCGGACGCAAAGCCGGAGAAGTAGAGGAGAAGCTAGAGAATCGCACGAGAATGAGGCGAAGCCGCTCCCAGCGGAATCTGCTCCAATAGATCTGGGCCATCGAACGGAAGATCGAACAAACACGAGAGTTTTCGGGGTGACATGGCGGGTGGTTCTGTGCGGGGACTCGTCGCATTCTGTGGGGTTAAATTAAACTCGTGATCGCCGATGGAATATGTACGTTTTCCCCAAATTAAAACAACACAAGCAGCAGGGTCATGGAATATGTCAACATGGCAATGCTTGGCTAAGTCGAAACTTGCATCTGGCACTGTAGCCATGCGAGACAAAGTCAAATGTTTGGCCTTTTATTTTCTTCCTCGTAAAAACACGCCCCCAAAGTTGACCGAACACTACTATCTGGTCTTGCATCGCTCTAGCTACGACGTGTGACTAAATAAAATAGCGTTTTCTTTTCTTCCTCGTCAAGTCGCGCTAGCGCCCCACAAAGTTGACATCATCACACTCTAGAACGACGTGTGACTATTTATCGTTTTGCATATAGCTCTATAAAAGGTGATTCTATTTTTTACAATGAAGTTTTTATTTACTTGTGAACATGGGGCCCTTGCATCACTCTAGAACGTTTAGTCCACAAATTGACCATAATACTAGAATATCAAATTGTTGCTACAACTTAATAAATCATGTCTTTTCTCTTAGGAGCCGTCTAGATCATTTCATTTTGGAGAAATTAGAATTTATTCAGTGGACTAGTCGTCTATTTAGCTTCAAATTTGTGGCGTACGTACAAACATTCGACATGGAGTACTATACGCCCCAAGTTTGAGGAACTAGAAAAAAAAAGGACTTGGTAAACCGCATCAAGAAACTAAGGACTTCATTAACCAGCTGCAACAATCATCAATAACTATGACGATCATTGTAGAAACCTAAAAGCACACATCACAACATAACAAAGCATATAGCACAGCTACGAGACTCTTTGTGAATTCAAAATCTAGGAATTCTTCTGAATTTTGGCTTATATTTTCAAAAGCTCTTCTTCAACAAGTATTCGGCTATAAAGAAGAGTGTTGGAGGTGCATTATATGTTGGGGAAACCCATTATCGTGTTCAGGACCCTATTACTAAGAAGACTAGGGATTCGCAAAATAATATTTGGGGTCCATAGTAAAGTTACATGGAGATATAAATGTTGATAATATTTTCTACAAATCTAGTTAAAATTGAGAAAGTTTGGCGGTCACGAATACCATAACGACACTTATTTTAGGATGACGGAGGGAGTAAGTACTAGCATCTAGAAATTTCTTATAAAAACTAGAACATCAAATGATTGCGTCACAAAATAAGAGTTCTCAACGAATAAGTTTTTTTTTAAATCCTGAATTCCTCTTGGTTTTAGTTTAGGGAGAAAAACTTTTGAATATTGTTTTGTAAACATCAGATAATCCACATAAAATTTGCAGATAATCCATATCGGTCGGATTTTGTCTATTCCATATCCTACCTAGCATCCGCACATAATCGGATTCGAATTATTCTTATCCATACAGATATCAAAAGTTCTTCGTATCCTCAAAATTCGGATTCACAACAGAGAATTATCTGCACCACTTGGCCCTCGCACAGCTCATACTGGTTCACCATCGCCCTGTTCCGCTGATGGTTTCTGCGGCTGATAAGACGGCTGATGTTGTTTTGTTTGAGAGAAAAATACTATACCATGACTGAGAAGTTCCAGAAAACTGGGTGAAAATGTTCATACTATCCTGTAGATGATTTGATACCATATGATTTATGAATCGTCATCATGACATCATCCGTCAAGGACTGTACCATCGACAGGGTCGGGTCACCATTTATTAGCGAGGCCAGCCCAACAACGCCCAAACAAACCCTCAATCAAACGTTAATATAAAACACATCAGGCCTTGCTTGCTGGTGTATCCCTCCAGCCCGCTGGAAGAAGAAGAAGAAAAAAGGGACCTGATACTGAGAGCAAGCAACCAACGGGGGAGAGCCATGGCGAAGCCTCGCGGCGGCGGCGGCCTCCTGGACTTAGAGGGGCACTACGCCTTCTACGGCGCCTACCACAGCAACCCCGTCAACGTGAGCATCCACGAGCTCTTCGTCTGGCCCATCTTCCTCACGGCGCTCATGCTCCTCCACCTCACCGCCCCCTCCGCGCACGCCGCCGGCATCGGCGCCGCGGTCTACGCGTCCTACTACTTCCTCCTCGACCGCCGCGCGGGCGCGCTCGCCGCCCTCCTCTGCTACCTCTGCTGGGCCGCCAGCGGCGCCCTCGCTGCCCGCCTCGGTTTCTCCGTTGGATGGAAGGTAAGGGGGGAAAAGCGACGCCCTTTCGCATCGATCCTTGACTTAGCTCGTCCTGTATCATGTCTTATGTGCTTGGATTTCTATAATCAGCTACAGTTAATAGCATTCCTCGAGTACCGGTGCCTTGATTTTGGTATCCACGGGGGAAAATTGGATTTCTGTAATCAGCTACAGTTAGTATCATTCCTCGAGTACCGGTGCCTTGATTAAGCGAAGATAGCAAAATTCGTCTGATTAATCGAAGATAGCAAAATTTCAGATGAGCTTCATCCGTATATTCGGTGATTCCTAGATGGTTATGTACTTGTAGTCGCCCCATAAGTACAGTTTGGGATTACACTCTGACACTTTTACTGGTGCAATAGGGATATTCGGATGACGCTGGTTACTGTAGTTCTTTTATGTTGACGAATTTTAGTCGATACAGTTCAGCTTTTATTGAGGCATTCACATGTGAACTTTTCATCCAGTTTTCCCCTTTAGTTCCTTTGAGGTGGGTGATACTGAAAGTGAAAGAGCTTGATCTCTCAGAGTTTCTCGATGTGTTTTTTTAATGTGCGATTGTGATCTAGCTCTGCTGTATGGATTTTCTTAGTTCATTTAGCGCTAGATATAGCCTATTGGTAATTTCATTTTCAAAAACTGCCCTCTTTTGTTGACCGAGTTTACCCAATATCCTATTGGAGCATCTATGTTTTAGTTTTGTTTGTGACTGAAGTAATGGTCAAATGAATGGCACGCAGATGACACATATGTCAATATGATGGTCAATATTGATCTGCTCTGCTCCGCTGTTTGATAGTAGTCTACGAGCACAATTGAATATCAATGCATTCATAAATAAGTTGATCATGTTGTGTGCAACTCTTTTCTTTAATAGAGAAGAATTAAGGGTGCGAGGATTGTTTGCTGGATGCTAACTAGATTTGGTAGCATCCTAACTGATGAGCTCTAGAAACCTGCTTTCCCATTTGTCAAAAGGGTTGTGGCCGTCTCCCAATGCTAACTTCAAGTTACTGGCATAGCATGGGTTCTTTTGCTGATGTGCAAAGGTCTGGACAGATAATATGTTTCATTGTGACATAGGACAGAATCTTCGGTAGGACTTATTGCTGTTGCTGCTGATTTGTAGGGCTGATTTGTTGCGAGAGAGAAACACTGTTCCATGGCTGAAAAAGTAGGGCTGATTCTGTCTTATAAGCTCAAGCGAACAGAGTACTGGATAACTTATTTTTAGTTTACTGTTGTCCTTCAAAAAAATCATCCCAGAAGATGAAACTATCGGTTACTTGGCTCTCACTGTCATACCTTGGGCTCACAAAGAGCTTATTTTTTCATACTTTGTAGCAAAGAAATATTTGGTTCTGTGAGGGGACCATCTACAGATTGCCATACAGTACAAAATCGGCAGACTTATAAATATCTGCTTTTTTTTTATATGACAGTCCTTCTATTAAGCATTTAAGATTGTTGTAACCACAAAAAGGCACATTGCACTTTGCTTCTTCCGCTCTAATTCTGCACCATTAGTGATCATTATTGATGCTTCTGACAAACTAATTGCCTGTATTTAGTTACTTACCTGCATCAATAAGAAGGCATTTAGCACACCTGTGCTAAACAGTGTTTGAATAAACTAATTATTGAGTCTGCTTGTCACAAGTTGATAGCTCCTTTAAACTAATAAGTCGATATAACTTAGATATTTCAGAAGCTAGACCATGCAGGTGACTTGCACACTGGCACTCTTTCGTAACAACACAATTTATAAATCTGGCAGCATTGTACCTTTGCTTTGTTCTTAAATGCCTAGAGCAAAAAGATGAAATAACTATAGAAACCTCTTGTTGCCTGTATTTCATATTTTCAGTGTGAACTGAGGTAGTTGCAAGGCGCTTCTTTGGTTTCTGGTTCAATCATTAACTCTTACATTTTTTTATTAAAGGTTGTATTGGTGGCTCAGTTGGTCTGTTGGACTATGCAATTCATTGGTCATGGAGTTTTCGAGGTCTGTCTGTCATTCTATTTGGTTTTGGCTCTAGTTATTTTGTAATCACACATTCACACCCATAGATTACTTGTAAATCTTATTGTCCTTGCAGAAGCGAGCGCCTGCTCTCCTTGACAATCTTGTCCAGGCTTTCCTGATGGCACCATTCTTTGTGCTGCTAGAGGTAAACTTTTGCATTGCCGTGGTTTGTTGGCAACATTGCTGCTTCGCTGGATGGATAACATGACCACTCATGATAATCTTGTTTGTTTCAGATTCTTCACACATTTGGTGGGTACGAACCGTATCCTGGCTTCCATGACAAGGTGAACAAGTTGATTGAGGAAGCCCGGAAGGAATGGGAGGACAAGAAATCAAAGAAGTCCTCATGAGATATGTGTGAATTAACATCTCTGAACTGTTGAGGTCTGCCTGCTCGAGATGAACCTGCTGGATTGGATGAATCAGTTGCAAGGATGGTTACTGAATACCGATACTGTTTATGTTGTATAAGATGATGTGTACTATGTTGTCTGCTGTTTTTCTATATATTATACTGGTGATAAACCGAGGTAAATAACAATTTACATATGTATATATGTACTGGTGTGATTGTCTTGCTAGGACCCTTGTTTCTTGAGATATTTACCTGTATAGCTACGCCTTCAAAAAAAAATACGTTGTTCTTCTATGGTCTCTTTTTTTTTTTTTTGAACTTACATGTATGGCTCGAAAACGAAAATATCTTACTTCCATGGCCTTCCGTCCGATTCAGCCTTTTGACGGTGTTAAGTGCAAGATAAAATGACCATTTTACTCCTGGCGGTAAAAAGGGAGTACATGAATTTAGCTAGAGCTAGTTTTGGTTTGGCACGCAAATTCTAATATATTAAGGCAGTTTGGTTTGGCCGCCTCCTAGCGCGTCCACGTCGCCCTGAATTTCCCTGAACGTCCGATCTCTCGTTCGACGGCCCAGATCGCTCGAAGCGGATTCTCGCCTGCACCCGCTTCTCCTGCTTCTGGTTAGCTTCTCTGGTTTCTCCTCTGCTTCTCCCGCTTCTCGTCAGAATCTGGACAGTCAAATATATACAGCAGCTTTAGCTTCGCGTTCCAGATTCTTCTTCTCACCCCTCCTCTCTCTCTCTCTTCGCTCTCTCTCTCCCTCGTTCTCCCGACGCTATGGGCGACGGCGCGGCGGCGAGCGGCTGGTCCGTGCTCCTCCTCCACCTCCGCCTCCTCCCTCCCTCCCTCCCTCCCTCCCTCTCCTGCCTCTCATCTCCGTTTCTCCCTCCCCTTCTCGCTCTCCTTCCCTCCTGATGCGGCAGCGGGTGGCGCGGGCGGCGGCCGGCTCCCGCGCGCGGCTGGCACGAGACGGCGCTTCGGCACCTCCGCCGCTCCCTCCCCCACCTTCGCAGTCCTCTCTTTCTCTCTCCCGACGACCGCGGCCGCGTCTGCCCCGAGGAAACCCTAGCTTCCAGTCTTCATCTCTTCCCCTCTCTCTCTCCCTCTCCTTCAGGAACGGACCTAGACGCAACACGGCCGGCGCGGTGGCGTGGCCTCTCTCTCCCCAAGACGCGTGACGGCCACGGTGGGCTCGGATCTGACTGGCGACGATCCCCGGTGTGCGCTGCGCCGCCGCAGCTGGCTCCGACGGTTGTGACCGTGGTGCCCCCTCTGTTGCATTCGTTTCTTGGCGTCTCCCAGGTGAAGCAAGACCATCCCTCTCCTCTGTATTGATCCCATTGCAATCTCCTCTATGTGCCTCTTCTGGATTATAAGTGTGCGACTATGGTGCTGTTTTATTTATTTAAGTCTGAGTATATGCCATTGCTGATGATGTCATGATGATTGTAAGGTGCTTTTAATATACCTGAACATATTTTTGTGCCTTTGCTATTTTGCTTTTTTTTGGTTGACCATATGTCAATGCCAATGATGCTGCAAACAAATATCTTTATCTGAAATATACGATGTGATTTTTGCTAACATGAACAGCTTGCGAGAAGCGGTCATGATTATCACTCTTTTATGATTTTTTGCTTTGTCATTGCGAGTGAGGTATTCATGTATGTCAAACCTGAAAATATTTACATGTCATTGCTATTTTGCAATTTTTTCCCCGCACATGTCAGTGCCAATGTTGCTTGACAACAAATATCTTCTTCTCAGCTATACCATTTGAGAATATGCAGTCATGATTATCACTGTTTGTGTTCTATGATCTTTTTATTCTGGGGCATCTTCATATGTTTTCATGGATATTGCTTTCTACACTTTGGCTGCATTTGTCGTGAGCTCAGGGTGGCAACGTTAGTGCGGAAAGTTTTGGCCATTCCATTACGGTTTTACAATTGCGTTTTCCCCTGGCGCTTTCCACTGTTTAACACTACAAATTGCGACAACTTCTCGTGCAGAAGCTCTACTTTGTGAATTTTTTTAGAATAATATTACAAATTTGCCAGGGTCCGCTCATTAGCTATCGAACTTAGGTTTATCGTTTTCTAACCAGAAATACAAGTACTGCTGTCAGGTTAAAAAACTGACATAGTTTGTTCAAGTTATCTCATAGTGTAACTTCTGTTTACTCATCTCGATCTTTTTTTTTTTGGCCTTAAGGTCAACTACTCTGTATATGCCAGGTATCCCATTATCGCATTTTCTCTTTCGATGCTTCTCTGTTATTATTGTTGTGTGTACATATCATAAACCCTATTGACTGTCCTTCTATTGTGTTTAGGTGCATTCAATCAGATAGCAAGCAAAAGGTAAAAAAGGATGGACAGGTGAACAGCTTAACTCTGAAATGCTTCTTCATTTTTTTCCCCATTTGCAGCTTAGTTTACCTATACGTTCTACAGAAATTCCTGTGAATTTTATACATTTCTTGCATATAGAATTAGTTCTGTTGCACTGAACTATTTTCCATTAGAACCCCAAAAATCTTTGTAACAACCTCAAAAATCTCCATAGCTATCATTGGTGTATCCGGCAAAGTGAATTGTAGAACACTCGACTCAAAAATTAGATCATTTAAATCAATGTCAGATGAATCATTTAGAGAGAAAACTGCTGCTAGTGTTGTGCAACACACTTTTAGCTCAGGACCATCCAATGCCTTCAAGTTTGCTAAACTCATTAAAAATCCAAATAATTCTCTGAATGATTCCAATTCTTGAAATCTAGTCTCCAATGATCGGACTGCCATATCAATTATAACCGCGAAGTAACTAACTTTAAATTCCTTCTCACCTTCCAAGAATGCTTCCTCACTATTATTTTCATCAAAATGCTTCTTTCCACATCTCAACACAAGCTAAGAAATTGCCATTTTGGTCATTATAAAGCTGCTCGTTAGATCCTCTAAAAGCCAAATTACGTTTACCAAGGCATTTTACAATGGCAACTATTCTCATCAGTACTTGCCTTATGTGCTCTTTCTCCTTGGAGATTTGCTGCTGTAACTCTTTATCAATTGTCTCTTGTTTGCCTAATCTAGTTCTCAATTCATTCCATGAGTTCATATTGGTAATATGTTCAACAGTAATTTCATGTTCCTTCAGGCTCTCATTGATATGTTTTCAGTCTCTATACCCATCATTCCCCAATGAACTCTTGCACTTTTTAGAATTAAAAAGCTTACAACAAAAGCAAAATACTTTATCCAAGTGTTTGGAATAAACTAGCCATTTCCTGTCACGTAGCTCTCCATTATTCATTTTTCTATGATAATGAGAATATGCAAAATGTCTCTCACCCCGTTCGCTTGGAGGAATTTGGATGAATCTGGATGAATCTGGAGGAATTTGTGAGAGAGAAATACTGTTCCGGATAAAAAAAAGAAGTGGATCAAGCCGAGTTTAAGGGCCATATCTTCTCTTATAGGCCCCTTTTCAACTAATATATCCCTTGCTTTGTTATCAAGATTATCCCAATTTCTTGGATCATAAATATCCATGTGACACACTGGTTCCTCATCAAGACTACTATTTTCTGTAGTATTTAAATTAAATATGTGCTCATCAATACTCACATTGTTTTCTTCCATGTTAATGCCAACATTGTCATCGGGAGGACCTTCATCTTCTGGAATAATCTGTGTTGGTTCCTTTCAGACAACTATCGTCAACTCGTTTGGATCTTTTGAAGTGTTTGGATTATTCTTTTAAAACTTATGCATAGACCCCTATGTAATTGTATGAACTCATCTATTCGTGCTTTATTTTTCCTTTACTCACTGCCGGAAGCATATTTTTTTGATAACATGATGCTGTTAAGATTTAGAGAAACAATTAGCTAAAAAAAGTAACTCATCTACTCTCGTTGCTGGCTCAGTGTGGGCGTGTGGCTCATCGCCAATCGTCGATTCGTTGTCGCTCGTCTAGGTCGGGCGGAGTCGCGGAGATCGTAGTGCGTGCGTCACGTGTAGGGATGAAAACGGTACGGATATTTTCCGACCGTATTTGAAACCGAATCCGTTTAGAGGGGTTGAGATCTGTCTATATCCGAGTCTGGATACCCAACATCCGATACCGTATCCGTATCCGAATACTCAAATCGCATATTTATGATGTCGATATCCAATCATATCCTATCCGACATAGTTGACACTATCCGTATTCGAATCCGAATCTGGACAGAAATATGAAAACAAATGTAATATCGGTGATATCCATCCGTATCCGATCCGTTTTCATCCCTAGTCGCGTGGCGTCGAGTCCAGCGTCTCGTGGTCTCGCCTCGCGCCCTCGCGCAGGCGCGCCCTCGCATCTCATGTCGCCGGTCGCCGCCGCTGCCGCGCGTGTCACGTCTGCCGCCGGTCCGTGTGACCGCAGACCGTGTCGCCGCCGCGGAAGAGGAGTCGAGTCGCGTGTCGGCGTGTGCGTGTGGCTTCTCGCGGACGCTAGTTCTTTCTTTCTGTTTTTTTAATACGGACACCATCCTTCTCGTGGACGCCAGGACTTGCAGGCCAGCAGTACTGGGCCAAATACTAATATACCTAGTGTTTACATACTTGGGGTGGGGCCCTACCTAATTGGGGGGCCAGGGCGGCAGCCCCGCTTGCCCGCATCCAGGGCCGGACCTGCCTAACTCCAGCTCGTACCTCGTAGCAGGCGGCCGCATGTCCATTAAAGCCTAGGCAGACCGATCGGCCATCATGCATGCGTGTACAGTACAGAGGTGGCCGAGATGGAGATGACGAGTGGCGCTGGAGGCGTGCGAAAGCAGCTGGACGATCCGGCGGCGTCGGCGGCCACCGGGGAGGGACGAGAAGATGTGGTGCCGGGTTTTGATCGTCGGCAGCCTAGTGACGCTGCCGCTCCTCACTCGCCTTCTTCGTAATGATTCCATGCTTGAAAAAAATATTGTACCTTTAGGAAATTATTGATAAGTAGGCCGCTTGAAAGGCTTGTATGGCTTTATTGTAGGTGTTATACTATTGCATTCGTCATCAAGGGTAAAAGAGTAATTTTGTGTTGCTTTTAACATCATTAGCTTGTCAAACTGACGGAAGGACCAAGAAACTAAACAAAACTCGTTTTCGGGCCAAATAGCCAAGTTCAAGAGAAAAAATGCCAAGAAACTAAGCACAACTTTTTTTAGACCAAAAATAATTATATTTTGAGGCTTGTCAAACTGTTTTCATACTCTTAGCCATTTGTTTTAACTTTCCCAAAAATAATTATAATAGTTTTATTTATTATACCTATTTTTGTTTGTTTTGTATCTGTGCAAGTTTCGGGTATAATTGCACTGTTCCCGACATCGCTTTGGGGAATTTGGAAACCTATGGTTTCGATGAGGAGAGAACAAGCGGCGACGGCGGCGCGTCTCGACATTTATGTGGGCCAGGGGTTAGGTCGGGCTAGATTCCAACCTCTCCTCCAATTGGTTGGGCCAGGTGGGCCCAACTGTTTTCAATAAGGAAACCTCGATGCCGCCGCCCACGAAGAAAAACCAAACTGACTGGTAGCCCACGTCTAAGCGCCTGAGCTCTCTCTTTGTTTGTATTCTAATTTGGGCTAGGCCGCAACAAGGCCTTGTAGCCCACGCTGGCGGACTCTCGGATAAGGAAGCGATACAGGCCGTCCACTCGGACTCCGAATTGGCAACCGTTAGAACTTAAGACAGAGGCGCGAGGCGGAGCGGAGGGGGCAACCTAGGGAGGGTTCGCCGATTGGGGGCAATTTTGCGGCGCGCGGTGGCCAGCCCTCGCCGGATCTGGGCATCCGACGATGCCTCCACGGAGGGGAAGCCAGGGAGGGCGACGAGCTCAACCATATCCCGAGGTGGCTCAATGAAGCAGCCGACATGTTAGCAAAGATGGCATCGAGCCGAGAGCCGGTCCCCACTGGCATCTTCGCTAGTGACCTGCGCAAGCCCTCAGTCTGATATGAGGAACCAGAACAGGCCAGCAATGAGCCGCTAGTTCTAGGCTTGGGGGCTAACCGACCCTCAGTTCCATCCGACCCTGAGGTCATGGAACTTATCAAAGACCCAGTGGTGGAGCCCAACCCTTTGACTGACTAGAGAACACCTTATCTCGATTGCCACCTCCACGAGGTGCTCCCTGTCGACAAGACGGAGGCCCGACGGCTCGCGCGACGCGCCAACTCCTTCGTCATTATCAAAGGGGAGCTTGAAAGCTCTAGTTTGGTTTTGGTGAATTGATGAAACCCTAAGTGCTAATCTAGTTTATCAAGTGATCATGAGATAGGTAGCACACTTTAAGTGGAGAAGCCAATGAAGATCATAGCATGACAATGGTGATGGCATGGTGATGATCAAGGGCTTAAACTTGAAAAGAAGAAAGAGAAAAACAAAAAGCTCAAGGCAAAGGTATAATTTGTAGGAGCTATTTTGTTTTGGTGATCAAGACACTTAGAGAGTGTGATCACATTTAGGATTGATAGTCATACTATTAAGAGGAGTGAAACTCGTATCAGAATGCGGTTATCAAAGTGCCACTAGATGCTCTAACTCATTGCATATGCATTTAGGATCTAGTGGAGAACTAACACCCTTGAAAATGTTTGTGAAAATATGCTAACACATGTGCACAAGGTGATACACTTGGTGGTTGGCACATTTTAGCAAGGGTAGAGAAGTTAGAAGTGAAAGGGAGTTGGTTGCAATTATGCTGGCGTCGGTCAACTGACCGGACGCTGGGTCACTCTGTGATCGGACGCTGAAGGGCTATGTCTGGTCGAGTGGTCGGTCGGCACAGTGATTAGGGTTAAGCACCGGACGCTGGGCTGTGTCCAGTCATGCATGACCGAACACGTCCGGTCGGCAAAAACATGTTTTTGACCCTTACTGTAAACGACCGGACGCTGAGGGTCCAGCGTTCGGTCAGCTCTGTCGGAGCATTCGGTCAACTTGTTGACCATTGAGATCAAACGTTCACCGTTGAACGCAGGGGACACGTGGCCGCCATCGAGCGACCGAACGCTGAGGAGCAGCGTCCGGTCAGTTGGACCAGAGCGTCCGGTCACCCCGCACTGTACCCAGTGAAGGGGTACAACGGCTCTATTTCGTGGGGGCTTCTATTTAAGCCCCATGGCCGGTTCAAGCTCACTTCCTTAGCCATTTGCATTGACATAGCAACCTTGTGAGCTTAGCCAAAGGCCTCCCACTCATCTCCATCATTGATTCATCATCATAGTGAGATTAGGAGTGATCCAAGTGCATTGCTTGAGTGATTGCATCTAGAGGCACTTAGTGTTCGTGTTTCGCTGTGGATTTCGCTTGTTACTCTTGGTGGTTGCCGCCACCTAGACGGCTTGGAGCAGCGAGGATCGTTGAGTGGAGGTGGTGATTGTCTCCGGCTCCGATCGTGGTGATTGTGAGGGGTTCTTGACCTTTTCCCGGTGGAGCGCCAAAAGGTACTCTAGTGGATTGCTCGTGGCTTGTGTGATCCTCATCTTGTGTTTGTTGTACGACACCCTATTGAGGGTTTGGCGTGTGATGCCAATTAGCGCGTGAACCTCCAAGTGAGTGAATCGCCACAACGAGGACTAGCTTGCCGGCAAGCAAGTGAACCTCGGTAAAAATCATTGTGTTCATCATTGATTCCGAGGTGATTGGTCTTCATTGTTATTCATCCTTGTGATTGATTGGTTCCTTCCTCTACACGACGGTATAACCTTCTTGATCACTCTCTTAACATTACCGCAAACTAGTTGTCAAGCTCTTTAGTGTAACTAGTTGTGAGAGCTTGTTTGCTTGGTTGGTGTGGCTCTTTAGTTAGTCTTTGAGAGCACACTAACATAGGGTAATGTCTTTGCTATTGTGTGGATAAACACTATCTAAACTAGAATTGTGGTAGGTGGCTTGCATTTTGAGTAGGCTAGCACAACACTTGCTTCGCCTCATAATTGTCTAACCATTTTGTTAAGTGTTGTTGTAGAAATTTTATTAGGTTGTTCACCCCCCCTCTAGCCATTAGGACCTTTCAAGTGGTATCAGAGCCGAGGTCACCATTATTTGAGGCTTAACAACCTTCAATATTAAAATGGCTCAAATCAACAACACCAAAAAGCCACCCCAATTTGATGGCTCAAATTATTCTTATTGGAAGTCAAAGATGACCACACATATCAAGTCAATCAATAGAAAGGTGTGGAAGGTGGTAGAAACCAAAATTGAGATTGGTGATCCGGAGAATCCCACCACCGCCGAAGAAATGCTTCTCCAAAATAATGATATTGCTCTAAGTGCCATTCATGATGCAATTGATGTGAGAACATTTGAGCAAATCAAGAATATTAAGATGGCTCATGAAGCTTGAAAGAAATTGGAAGAATCATTTGAGGGCACTCAAGCCATGAAGGGTGCAAAGGCATATATTCTCAAAGAGAAGTTTGTAAGCTTCAAGATGAAGGAAGATGAGAGTGTGCCGGACATGTTCCATCGGATGGAAGTGATTGTCAATGATCTCAAAGCACTTGGTGAAAAGATAGAGGACAAGGACTTCTCCAATAAGTTCTTGAGATGTTTGCCCGCAAGATTTGGCATGTTAGTCACCTTACTAGTGAGGACCGGTTTGAACACAATGACACCAAACCAAATCTTGGGAGATATCATGACCGATGATGCTTATAGCGATGATGATGAGAAGGAAGAAATGAAGGAGAAGAAAGATGACAAGAAGGATGAACACTTATTGATATGGCAAGGTCTATGCTTAGTGAGTACAATGTTAGTCAATCTTTTTGGGCCGAAGCTATCAACACGGCTTGCTATTGTAGCAACTGCCTCTATTATCACCGATTGAAAGAGAAGACACCTTATGAACTCTTGAATGGTAGAAAGCCCAACATTGCATATTTTTGGGTCTTTGGTTGCAAATGCTATATCTTGAAGAAAGGCACTAGATTGGGCAAGTTTGACAAGAAATGTGATGAAGGATTCCTACTTGGCTATTCCACTACAAGCAAAGCATATAGAGTTTAGAATTTAGATAGTGGTACTCTTGAGGAAGTTCATGATGTTGAATTTGATGAAACCAAGGGTTCACAAGTAGAAAATGAAAACTTGGAAGATGTTAGAGGCATTCAACTTTTAAATGCCATGAAGAACATGGATATTGGTGAATTGAGGCTTAGGCAAGTAAATGATGATGAAAATAATCAAGTGCAAGTACTCTCTAACTCAAATGAGCAAGATGATACAAATCAAGCTAGTGCAAGTGACTCTCATGATATTGATCAAGATCAAGTGGCTAGTACATCATCTCAACCTAATGATCAAGCAAGTGCAAGCAATCAAGTTCCAATCCTCCAACCAATAAATGTTGCAAGAGATCATCCATTGGACACAATCATTGGTGATATTTCAAGAGGTGTGCAAACAAGATCAAGATTGGCATAATTTTGTGAACACTTCTCATTTGTGTCATCTATTGAACCAAAGAAGATAGATGAAGCTTTGAAGGATGTTGATTGGGTGAATGCTATGCATGAAGAATTGAACAACTTCACAAGAAATCAAGTATGGGAATTAGTAGAGAGACCAAAGGGACACAATGTGATTGGAACCAAATGGGTCTTTAGAAACAAGCAAGATCAAGATGGGATAGTAGTAAGGAACAAAGCAAGATGGGTAGCACAAGGCTATACACAAGTTGAAGGTCTTGACTTTGGAGAAACATATGCCCCGGTTGCTAGATTGGAAGCAATTAGAATCTTGCTAGCCTATGCTTATGCCCACAACATCAAGCTCTATCAAATGGATGTTAAGAGTGCATTTCTCAATGGCTATATCAATGAAGAAGTATATGTTGAGCAACCTCCCGGTTTTGAAAATGACAAGAAGCCCAACTATGTGTACAAGTTGAAGAAGGCTTTGTATGGCTTGAAGCAAGCACCTAGAGCATGGTATGAGAGATTGAGGGATTTCCTACTCTCTAAGGGGTTCACAATGGGCAAAGTTGACACCACTCTTTTCATCAAGAAGATTGGAAAAGATCTATTTGTATTGTAAATCTATGTTGATGACATCATATTTGGATCAACCAATCAAGACTTTTGTGATGAATTTGGAAAGATGATGGCTAATGAGTTTGAGATGTCCGTGATTGGAGAATTGAGTTACTTCCTTGGTCTTCAAATCAAGCAATTGAAGAATGGTACATTTGTAAGTCAAGGCAAGTATATCAAGGATATGATCAAGAAGTTTGGCATGTGTGATAGCAAAGTCATTAGCACACCAATGGGAACCAATGGCAACTTGGATAGTGATGCAAGTGAAAATATGGTGGATCAAAAGTTGTATCGGTCTATGATTGGAAGCCTACTCTATGTGACCGCATAAAGGTCGGATGTCATGTTTAGTGTATGCATGTGTGCAAGATTTCAAGCCTCACCAAGAGAAAGTCATTGGAAGGCTACAAAAAGGATATTGAGGTACTTGAAGCATACACCAAATGTTGGTTTGTGGTATCCCAAAGGAGCAAAGTTTGAGCTAGTTGGTTACTCCGACTCGGACTATGCGGGATGCAAGGTTGAAAGGAAGAGCACCTCGGGCACATGTCAATTGTTGGGAAGATCAATTGTTTCATGGTCATCAAAGAAGCAAAATAGTGTTGCATTATCAACCGCCGAAGCTGAATACATATCCGCCGGTAGTTGTTGTGCACAAATACTTTGGATAAAGGCCACTTTAAATGACTTTGGAATCAAGTTCAAGAAAGTGCCATTGCTATGTGACAATGAGAGTGCAATCAAGCTAACCAACAATCCGGTGCAACATGCAAGAACAAAGCACATTGATGTCTACCACCATTTCATAAGAGATCACCAACAAAAAGGGGACATTTGCATTGAGAGTGTAGGCACCGAAGATCAACTTGCCGATATATTCACCAAGCCATTGGATGAGAAAAGGTTTTGCAAGCTAAGGAATGAGTTGAACATATTGGATTTCTCAAATATGTGTTGATGCACCCCCCACTTACATAACATGCCTCTCCTTCGAGCAATCCAAGGTAAAAGTTGATTGGCATGACATACATCTTTGCTAAGGACATGATTAGTGCATCTAGTCACATTTTCAATTTTACTAGGACCTTTCAAGTGGTTCTATTTTATTAGGCTCATTCATGAAAATCAAATGAATTTGATGTTTATATGGTATCACTATTGCTTCTATGCTTGACTTGATCTAGTGGTAGCATATGACATGTTTGTGGGCTTATAAACCTAGTGTTTAATCTAGAAAATGAGCTATAAGTGTTTAACTCAACATGGTACAAGATAACCCTTATTTAGAGGTGTAAAGAAGCTTGTCCTTGGATCAAACCGAGTTAAATATCTTTGGCAAATAATCTAGATTGGACCAAATTTGGGAAAATGGTCCTCACCCCATTGATTGACATTGATAATCTCGACCCTACAAGTAATACTATCTATATTTTAAACCTTTGTGGTCATTAATGACAAAGGGGGAGAGAAACAAAGAAACAAAGATATAGTGAAAAAGGGGGAGAAATATCATAAAGGGAGAGAAACATAAAGATATACTTGGATATACTTGATATATGACATAGGGAGAGAGAAGTGAAAAAGGCAAGGGATAATTTAAAATTTTGAGCACACAAGTAGGGGGATCAAGCTCATGAACTTGTATGGTGCGTTTGAATGTGCATTTCATATGTTTGCTTGCATGGCACAAGTTTTAAAATTCAATATCCATGCTTGTGTGGTGTATGCTAGTTGTCAGTTTGAATGATGAAATGAAAACTAGCATGCATAGGATATATAGTGATTTCATTTCCAAGTATTTCCAAGTGGTATTAAGCTAACCATGGTGCTAAGGATGGTATAATGGTGCACTCTGATTGGTATCATGCTTCAAAGGTCTATCTTTTATACCTTAGCATCATGTGGTAGACATTGACTCCTATATTTCCTATCTAAGCATATATGCAAGCTTCAATCCAAACTCTTAGCACATATGTAGGGGGAGCAATTGCTACCATTTGGGGTTCATGAAACTTGTCCATATCTTTTTACACATGGTAAATATGCTTGGACAAGCAACATGGATTCAATTGAATTTTAATTCATATCTTTGTATAAGGCTTGTCATCAATTACCAAAAAGGGGGAGATTGAAAGCTCTAGTTTGGTTTTGGTGAATTGATGAAACCCTAAGTGCTAACCTAGTTTATCAAGTGATCATGAGATAGGTAGCACACTTCAAGTGGAGAAACCAATGAAGATCATAGCATGACAATGGTGATGGCATGGTGATGATCAAGGGCTTAAACTTGAAAAGAAGAAAGAGAAAAACAAAAAGCTCAAGGCAAAGGTATAATTTGTAGGAGCTATTTTGTTTTGGTGATCAAGACACTTAGAGAGTGTGATCACATTTAGGATTGATAGCCATACTATTAAGAGGAGTGAAACTCGTATCAGAATGCGGTTATCAAAGTGCCACTAGATGCTCTAACTCATTACATATGCATTTAGGATCTTGTGGAGAACTAACACCCTTGAAAATGTTTGTGAAAATATGCTAACACATGTGCACAAGGTGATACACTTGGTGGTTGGCACATTTGAGCAAGGGTGGAGAAGTTAGAAGTGAAAGGGAGTTGGTCGCAATGATGCTGGCGTCGGTCAACTGACCGGACACTGGGTCGCTCTGTGACCGGACGCTAAAGGGTTGTGTCCGGTCGAGTGGTCGGTCGGCACAGTGATTAGGGTTAAGCACCGGACGCTGGGCTGTGTCCAGTCAAGCATGACCGGACATGTTCGGTCGGCAAAAACATGTTTTTGACCCTTACTGTAAATGACCGGACGCTAAGGGTCCAGCGTCCGGTCAGCTCTGTCGGAACATCCGGTCAACTTGTTGACCGTTGAGATCAAACATTCACCGTTGAACGCAGGAGACACGTGGCCACCATCGGGCGATCGGACGCTGAGGAGCAGCGTCCGGTCAGTTGGACCAGAGCGTCCGGTCACCCCGCACTGTACCCAGTGAAGGGGTACAACAACTCTATTTTGTGGGGGCTTCTATTTAAGCCCCATGGCCGGTTCAAGCTCACTCCCTTGGCCATTTGCATTGACATAGCAACCTTGTGAGCTTAGCCAAAGCCCTCCCACTCATCTCCATCATTGATTCATCATCATAGTGAGATTGGGAGTGATTCAAGTGCATTGCTTGAGTGATTACATCTAGAGGCACTTGGTGTTCATGTTTTGCTGCAGATTTTGCTTGTTACTCTTGGTGGTTGCCGCCACCTAGACGGCTTGGAGCAGTGAGGATCGTTGAGCGGAGGTGGTGATTGTCTCTGGCTCCGATCGTGGTGATTATGAGGGGTTCTTGACCTTTCCCCGGCGGAGCGCCAAAAGATACTCTAGTGGATTGGTTGTGCGGCACCCTATTGAGGGTTTGGTGTGTGATGCCAATTAGTGCGTGAACCTCTAAGTGAGTGAATCGCCACAATGAGGACTAGCTTGCCGGCAAGCAAGTGAACCTCGGTAAAAATTATTGTGTTCATCATTGATTCCGAGGTGATTGGTCTTCATTGTTATTCATCCTTGTGATTGATTGGTTCCTTCCTCTACATGACGGTATAACCTTCTTGATCACTCTCTTAACATTACCGCAAACTAGTTGTCAAGCTCTTTAGTGTAACTAGTTGTGAGAGCTTGTTTGCTTGGTTGGTGTGGCTCTTTAGTTAGTCTTTGAGAGCACACTAACATAGGGTAGTGTCTTTGCTATTGTGTGGATAAACACTATCTAAACTAGAATTGTGGTAGGTGGCTTGCATTTTGAGTAGGCTAGCGCAACACTTGTTTCGCCTCATAATTGTCTAACTATTTTGTTAAGTGTTGTTGTAGAAATTTTATTAGGCTATTCGCCCCCCTCTAGCCATTAGGACCTTTCAGAGCTCTACAAGCGTAGCCACACCAGAATCCTACAGCGTTGCATCCCCACCGAGCAGGGGAAGGACCTGCTGGAAGACATCCATGGAGGGGTCTACGGACATCACGCCGCACCTATAACCTTGGTCAGAAATGCATTTCAGCAAGGTTTCTACTGGACACCCATGGTGGTCAACGCCGAGCGGGTCATACGCACCTACAAAGGATGCCAGTACTATGCTCGGCAAACTCACCTGTCGGCCCAAGCGCTCCAGACGATCCCCATCGTGTGGTCATTCGTGGTTTGGGGACTCGTCCTGGTATGGCCCCTTAAGAGGGCGCCCTAGGGCTTTACGCACTTACTTGTCGCCATGGACAAGTTCATGAAATGGATAGTGGCTCGGCCGATCATCGTGATCAAATCTGAACTGGTCGTGTTGTTCTTCACGGACATCGTCCATCGCTTTGGAGTCCCGAACTCCATCATCACGGACAACGGCAAGCAGTTCACCAGGAAGAAGTTCCTCCAATTCTATGATGAATATCACATCCTCATCGACTAGGCACTGTAGCACACCCCCGCACAAATGGACAGGTCCAGCGTGCAAACGGCATGGTCCTACAGGGCCTCAAGCCTAAGATCTTTAACCGGTTGAACAAGTTTGGCGAACGATAGGTCGCCGAGCCTCCCGCGGTACTCTAGAGCCTAAGGACATCCAGCAGTCGGGCAACTGGCAACACCATTTTTCATGGTCTATGGCTCCGAAGCCATCCTCCCGACCGACCTTGACTTTGGAGCGCCAAGGGTCAAGGCCTACAATGAGTAGGGAAACGAAGCATCTTTGGAAGACGCCATGGACCTGCTTGATGAACCACATGACATCTCCCTGCTCTGTTCGGCCAAATACCAGCAGGCACTACAATGGTACCATAGCCGACGCGTGCAGGGTCACGCCTTTGGCATAGGCGATTTAGTCCTTCGCTGCATCCAGAGCAACAAAAATTGTCACTAGCTTTCGGCGCCGTGGGAAGGACCGTACATCATCGCAGAAGTACTCTGACCTAGCACCTTCAAGCTCAAGACTGATGATGGCAAAGCCATCGCCAATGCCTGGAACATCGAATAGCTACGTCGCTTTTACCCTTAGTTTTTTTGTTCCAAAGCTTCTAATATGCTTGTCAAACTAAGTAATGTTTCTGCAAAAAACAAAAAATGTTACCTCCTATCAGATATGCCTCTGATCTAATCGGTCTTCAGTAACACCCAACCCTGGCACCTAGGGTCAAGTTTTACTCGGGGGCTGATAGGAGCACATATACTCAGAAACATTTTCCCATCTGACCCTTCCTTTTTATGACAAGACTTAGAAATAAGAGTTACTGAAAACTAATGATGAGTAAAACTGGTTGGAATGCAAAAAGCCTATGTCCCGACGGCTACAGCATCGCTTGCTCACTAGCGTGATCATTACTTAGTCACTCGCAACTTAAGTTTCTAATGCCTTAACATAAAAAGGAGGGTCGGATCACAACATACTTTATACATTTCCCATCCGACCCTTCCTTTGTATGATAAGACCTAGAAATAAGAGTTGCTGAAAACTAACGATGAGTAAAACTAGTTCGAATGCGAAAAGCCTATGCCCCGACAGCTACGGCATCGCTTGCTCACCAGCGTGATCATTACTTAGTCGCTCGCAACTTAAGTTTCTAATGTCTTAACATAAAACAAGGATCAGATCGCAAAGAACTTTATATATATAGAGAGAGAGAGAGGCCAAACAACGTTTTCGGCCATAATAAAAGTCTTTACAAAAGACTGACGCCAGACTCAGCTATCTAACTAAACATTCTTGGGCAGGATTTCTTTGGCGACTTTCTCTGCCAAGTCCTACGTAGGGGGAGCCGCTTCCTTCTCAATTTTGTCTAGCTCGGTGTCAGTGTAGCCAGGCGCGAAGCCCTCACTGATCACCGGCAGGTCAATGTTGATGTAGTGGGAGCGGGCGATGGCGAACGCATAATGGACGCCGGTGTATAGGGGCCCCCTTGTGAGTGCGTGCGCCCGATCTAGGATTTGGGTAACCCTAACTGTGAGCGAGCTCGTCTCCATGGTTGGGGTGACCCCAAGGTCATCGAAGACCAACCCAATGGTAGCATGCAAGGCATCGTGGTCGTCGCTCTCCGACTGGAGTTGACCCCACACCTTAGAGAGTTGCCTCTGTAGGGCTGCCCAAGATGAACACCAAAGAGCATCAGAAAATCGACTGCAAACATAAAGCAAAAAGGATTTCTTTGTCGACTTTCTCTGCTAGGTCCCACGCTAGGGGAGCCGCTTCCTTCTCAATTTTGTCCAGCTCAGCGTCAGTGTAGCCAGGCGTGAAGCCCTCACTGATCACCGGTAGGTCGATGTCAATGTAGTGGGAGCGGGCGATGGCGAACGCATGATGGATACTGGTGTACAGGGCCTCCCTTGCTAGTGTGTGTGCCCAATCCAGGATCTAGGTAACCTGGACTACGATCAAGCTTGTCTCCATGGCCGGGGTGACCCCAAGGTCATCGAAGACCAACCCAATGGCAGCGCGCAAGGCGTCGTGGTCGTCGCTCTCCAATTGGAGTTGACCCCACACCTCGAAGAGTTGCCTATGTAGGGCTGCCCAAGATGAACACCAAAGAGCGTTAGAAAACCAACTGCAAGCATCAAGCAAAAAGGTAACCAGAGTCTCACCTTTCATTTGCTCCTCTAGGACTGTCTTCTCCCTCTAGAGCGTGCCAACATCCCCGGCCAAGGCAGCGGCTAGGCCCTCGGCTTCTTCCTTCAACCTCTGCTCATTTCTGAGCGTGCGCCGAGCAAGGTCAAGTTCCGGGCGGAGTCATCCAAGATCCACAGCATCTTCCCCGGCCTTGGCGACCATAGCCTTGAGCTTGTCCTTGGCCTCATTAGCGTATTGATAGGCTTCCCATTCCTTGGTCTGGAGGCTCGCCACCTCCGCCCGCAGCCGAGGCACTTTGACAGCAAGCCCCCAGACATCCCTCTCACGACGGAGGAATAGGGACTTCTTCCGGCTGCACATCGCAAGGGACTGTGAAAAAATCAGGTTAGAATTATTTAAAATAGGGCTCGAAAGTAGAAACATGAAGACACGATAAACCTGGCTGGCCAGGGCGATGCCATCCTTCAACACCCCAACGCATCTGTCAGAGAGTGGACTATGGACTCAAGGCCCGAGCGCGCACTTGTCTAGTCCTTCACCTCCGCTGGGTCATCGAGGGTGAACACCGAGTCGCTCGGGTCTAGCCGCTCGGCCTAATGAAGCCAGTTCCTTCCCCATGCGAGTGGATCATTGCCTAGCCAGACAAGAGACTGGGAGGCCTTAGGCCCAACCGAGGGGTCTGCCATCGCAACCGTTGGCGTTGGCCCGATAGGAGCCGATGGTACGTCCTCCATCACCGGCGCTCCCTCGGGAGCAGACCCCCCGATGGTAGAGGAGGCTAGCAGCTCAAGCTCCAAAGTCTGAGCCATCGCTGCATCTATAGGGGATGCCTCAGTCACGCCCCCTCTCGTCTGCCCCACCTCGGGCACATTGACCGGCACGGTTGTCGATTGCACGAGTGCCGCCTCCGACACAATCGGTGCCTTCGCCTCCCCCGCTTCCTCAGGCGGTGTCGTGTTTGCCTCAGCACCATCACGGCGCACCCTCGGCACCAGGATAGTCAGGTCCTGGGGGATTGGCCAATGAGCCAAGATCTACTACGGCGCCAACGTCAGGCAGTTGCGGGGGCCGGTCCTACGGAGGGCACCAATGTCACACGATGAAATCTAAGAACGCAATGAAAGGGTGAAGAAGTCTTTAACTCACCTCGATGCCATAATCCAAGAATGTTTCAGGGGCTAGTCACTCGACCCTAACTCCACTATGTCGGCAATTGGTCGCTTCGATCCCCTAGTGGGGTCGGTTGGAGCGGGGCGGACTTGCTCCTCCGACCTCTGGGACGTGTCCTCCCCCGCCAATCTTGGAGGCGCATCCTCTTCGGTTTGCGCCGGGGCTTGCGGCAGAATCAGGGTCACCCCGATGGGGTCGGTCAGAGCGGGGCGGACTTGCTCCACCGACCTTTGGGGCGCGTCCTCCGCTGCCGATCTTGGAGGCGCAACCTCTTTGGTTTGTGTTGGGCGTGCTGTGGAATCGGGGTTAAGTTGACCTACCCCACATCGGCCTACTCATCTCATGCTCAAGCACGCCCCATGGGATGTTAGGGTCGGACTCGTCCTCCGCCTCTTCCTCCTCCTCCTCATCGTTGCTCTCCTCCGAACCTTGTCGGCGCTTTCCATGCTGCAGCCTTGCTCGCTCCTTCTTCGCCTTCTTCCGCTCCTTCCTCGCCTTTGCCACCTTGGCAGCGGCATGGTTCACCACCCTCCTAGCTACGTCCTCTAGTAGTGGCGGGTCGGACTCACGAACGATGAGGTCGGGCTACAAATCCCGGCTCTTAGAATCTAAGAACGAAGGAGGGTCGACCAAGGGAATAGACTCGAAGAAGGCTTACCAGTTCGATGAAACCCGTGTCTGGCCACATCATGGGATGTCCTAGGACCGGGTATACTAGGGCGAGATCCACCGATGGATCCATCAGGCACTCCATCGCCTCCTTGAGGCGTTGTGCCATTTTGCCGATGCTGAGAGCCTTATCGGCGACCATCATGGTCCCTTTGGGCATGGAATCCAATGTCATCTCCCACATCAGAAGGGTGCGCACCATCAGTGATGCCAACCTCCTGACGTGGTACTCCCCAATGATGCTAGTCCCACGAAGACCACGGCCCTTCAGAGTCACGATGGCTTTGAGGAGGTCGCATGAGCCTCTTCTGCACCTTCCCAATGGGCCCATACCTCCAAACATCCGGCTCCTCAATTAGGCGGCCAACGAAGATCGGTAGGGGGGCATCATTGTTGTTCCTCAGGTAGAACCAGAGCCTATGCCACCCCTTGTTGGACTTCTACAAGGGGATGGACATGTACTCCGATGACCGACTGCCTTAAGACGGATGCTCACACATCCCATCAGCATCGCTAGGTCTAGCTTCTTCTTCTCCTTCTTCTTCTGCAGCTCAATGATGAAGAAGTACTTCCATAGCTCGAAGTGGGGCTTGATCCCTAGGTACCCCTCGCACATCGTGACAAAGGCCAAGATGTGCTGAATCCTATTGGGATTCAGATACTGCAGTCAATCCCATAGTAGTGCAGCAGCCCTCAAAGGAATTGGTGGGGAGGAGTCACGAGCCCATGCTTGTGGAAGGGGATGAAGGAAATGATGTAGCTATCGGGCGGCGATGGCTCATTCTCACCACTAGGTACGATCCACTCCATCGCCATGGTCCTTGCATGGAGAAGGCCTTTCTTAACTAGACCCTCCATGCGCGCGTGGAGGACGTCGAAGCGAGGACACGGCTCCATCGAGAAGCAGGGGTGGCAATGCAAGAAGATCTGGTGGTGGCATAGGGCTAGAGAGCGAGAGCTTCGCTGGCGGCGGAGCAGAAATAGGGGAACAAAGAGCGGAACTTGAGAGCAAAAGATAGAAAGATTGGAGGGGCAAGGATGTGGCTACGCGTATGGTGGTTGGGGAGAAACTGCTTCATTTATAAGGTAAGGGCGGAACAGGCGAGGGCGAACCATCTGCCTAAATTAACACTCCCCATGCCTCACTAGATCTATTTTTTCAAGGCTCATGCCCTTACTATTCCTCACAGCATCAGTCGTATCGCCGCCTCGAGAGACGAGTGCATGTCTATCCAAATCTTTCTCATGAAGGATCCGCCACGCGATAGTTCGTCTTCAAAGGCTACGGGCCACCATAGGTAAGTGGGATACAGAGCTAAAAACGCTCCTATGGCCCATTAATGCAAAGGAGTTCGAAGGCTGGCCCACCAGTGGGTTCATAACCGCTCCAGGGCACCCTAGAGTGAGGGGAGGTTAAGGATGGGCCTGCTAGCGGCCAGTACCCAAAGCGCCCGAAGCACCATGAGCGTCTCGACCCTCGTTTTGAGTCTTAGATGATGCAGGGTCCATGGGTTTTCCCTGAAGAAAGGCATCGAGCCATCGGACCGGTCGAACGGATTTGGGAACTATATGGACCAGCCACCAAGAATCTGGAGTCAGTCACCAGCTGATCTTAAACCGGGCCCTGCGAAGGGGATGTCGGGGCTCCACTCGAACAAGCCTGTTAACTACTCACCGAGCACTGTGCTCTGTCCAGTGAGGAAAGCATGGCATGGCTTAGCCCCTTTGTCCTAGCGAATGGACATGAGAGGGATGACGATCACAAGATGAACCAACCCCCTAACCGACCCCTACTACATGCGGGGGCTCGAGGGCTCGGCATCGTAGAGAGACCAAACACGAGGTCGCAGACAAACGATGAGTGTCATACGTGGCTCGCCATCCTGCAAAGCGATAATAACAAACAGTACTCCCGTGCGCCCTCAAGCAATGGATCACAAAAAGGCTTTATAGGAGTGTCTCACCCCTCCAATGGCTCGGGGGCTACACCCACCAGGTACGCTCGCGCGCACCAGGTGGAAAACGAATTACTAGCACGTATCCTCCTCAGGGGCTGGGCGTTCGTACCCACTTTGCCAGTCCCCCACATGGAGGCTAGGTGCCTCAGTCCTACTCGGTTACCCTGCACGACACAACGTCCATAGGAGCAACGAATCGTAAAAAGCCTTTGCAGGAATGTCTCACCCCTCCAAAGGCTTGGGGGCTACTGTTGGATACCTATCCAAGGGTATCTGAACCAAAGGATTAAGGGACATCATGTTGCCTCATTCGATGGTTAAAGATGCAACTACGATCTCGTTCGACACCTAGGGGCCAGACCACGCCTCGTCCAACTCCAAGGACGAGGTTTCTGCCTCGTCCGACCCCTAGGGGCTGGGCTCCAACTCCAAGGACAAGGTTTCTGCCTCGTCCGACCCCAAGAGCTGGGCCACGTCTTGTCCAACTCTGGGAATGAGGTCTCCGCCTCATCTGACCCTAAGGCGTGGGCTCCAACTCTAAGGACAAGGTCTCGGCCTTGTCTGACACCAAGGTGTGGGCTCCAACTCTAATGACAAGGTTTCTGCCTCGTCCTACCCCAAGGCGGGGGCTCCGACTCGTCCGGTCCAACGGGAAGGGCTCCGCCTCGTTCGATCCCCATGGGTCAGATTCCGTCTTGCCCGGCCCCTAGGGTGAGATTTCCGCTTTGCCCGTTCCCTGAGGGTCGGATTTGCTACTAGACAAAAGCAGTGGCCCTAGGGTAGGACCCGAACCGCTTCAACCACTACGGCGTGGAGGCGCACGCCCGGGAGCACGTCTCGAGCATGTCCTGATGCGACTGGCGGTCGCATCAGGCCACACTGGGAGACTCACGTCGCCCATCGCGTCAACAGGCCGGCACTGTGCTACCAACTCCCTGCCTGACCATCGTCCAACATCAGTCGACCGGCGTTAGTTGACTGGCACTGTACCGCCAGCCCCCCATATGACCTTTGTCAGGGACCCTTTGACCATTTCGTCCGCTTAGATGTGATGGAAGACAAGAACGACACACGACGCCCGCACGTATGCTGCAGCAGCCAACAGGACCTCGGTGCGACGCCGCTGCCACCACGATCTACAGGGTCAGCGGGTCCCACGCGAAGAGGAGGACGACACACCTCCGGAAGCCTTATTTTCTCTTTCTTTTTCCCTGCTTTCTCTTGGGCTATAAAAGGGAAAGTAGGGCGTCCCACTAAGGGGCATCGAACTGGGATTGGTTCATCGCACTGTATTAGATCAAGAGCACTAGCGTCAAACCTCAATCGCATAGCTGAGCAACGACCAAGCTCTTGGACCCATTTGTTCTTTTCACCAGAGAGTTGGGACTTCTCCCTCTCTCGTCAGTTTGTAACCCTCTACTACAAATTCAGTGCTGGTAACACGAGCAACATGAAACTGGACATAGGGACATTCGGCCCGAACCAGTTAATCCTTGTGTCTTCTTAGCACACCATCCAGGCCAGACGCGTAATATATAAATTTATTCGTTGTTGTTTACTCGAAACACCGACAGTAAGCTCTTCCTATTGGTTGGATATGTATCGTATTTTTTTTGTTTTCCAGATTTGGATTTTCTGTTGTAAGCTATTTCTATTGGATACATGCTCTAATGTGTTGTCATTTTTTTATTTTTTTATTTTTTTGTCTTTCCAAATTTTGATTTTCTAAAAGTGGAAGATAACAAATATAAAAATCTTTAAGAATCTGTCATGTGATGTATATGTGTGCTATTTTTGTTTTATCTTTTTTTTTTGTATCACATATGACGTGGCAACTTTTGATTTGCTAAAAAAGTTGAGGATAACAAACAGAAAAAACTTTCAGGAGATGTGTAGTCAGTCCTTTTTTTTTAGCAACTCTGCGGTTATTATCTTGCCACCTGTGTCTGGAAACTATAGACAAAACTCGTCAGGGTTGGGCCGAATCCATATCCATCTCGCTTGTCCCGTCCAAGCCGTCTGGACTGGGCCATCATCAGGCAGCCCTTCTTGCTTGCCGCGCGCCGCAGCACTTGTTGGAAACATGGACCTGAAAACACCTTGTCCAGCCCACGGTGCGCCGGCCGGAAGGATATGTGGCGCAGTATTGTTGGGCTAGGACGGGCCTGTGGGATTGTCGTCGGTTGGGCTGCGGTATGGGCCTGCCTGTCGCGCGAAAAAAAAAACTGAGCCAGCGCCGCCAGCGCGTTTTGGTCAGGATCAGGGCATCTCTAGCATTAGCTTCCTTGAACATCATATTGTGAGAGATGCATTGTGAAATATTAAAATTATTTATTGGCTCTACACTAGTCTTTTATTTTTTACACTATTTAACGGTTTAAAAAATAATTCATCTAGCTCTCAGTTAGACTATTGAAGATATAGTCCATATGGAGTGGCGGAGGGAAGGGGGGCTGGGAGGTGCCTGGCACCCCCCAAACGTTGTACTAGTCCCTCTATTCTATATATATAGTTGATTTGTGTATTTACTAGTTGTTTAAACCCTCCTAATTCATCCAAAATGCTAAGGGCATGTTTGGTTCCCCATTCTAATCTTTAGCTACTAAACTTTAGTCACTTTAGCTACTAAACTATCAAATAAACTTACTAAAAAGGGACTAAAGTAGTTTAGTCACATTAGCCACTCATGAGTAGCTAAAAATGAGCTAAAGTGCCAAGTGGACAAAGATTGTCCCTCATTATTGCTAGTCCTCCATCCTAATTTGGGCATTCATTAGGGATATTTTGGTCTTGGTTAAACTACTTTAATAACATTTAGTCACTTTTAGCCCGTATAGAACTAAACAGGGATGACTAAAATTTAGTCATTGATTTTAGAAGCTAAACTTTAGTAAGAGAGAACCAAACAAGCTCAAGTATATTTGAAGCCCATTAAGAAAAGCTAATTTATATTAGGCTTATCTGGTGGCTCCACTTCACCTCAGGATGCGGTGAATATGAATCGTCGCTCGGTCTTCGTATCGCTCAAACAGCAGGCCGCATCGTCTCTTCGTCTTGCTTGACAGCTTCACCTTGTCAGCATTCTTGCGGACGGCTCGACTAAACGCGGTGCCGTGGAAGTGGAATTAGGACGTGATCACGCAAGACGCCGTGCTGCGCTGCAGCCGCCGGCCAAATTGACATCACCGATGTGCCTGCCTTCTAATGATTAATTCGCTTATCTTCACTTTATGAGAAGCTAATCCCTGATCATCTAGTGGTGTTCTCTTATCTAATCAACGATCACTATCTAAATTACCCTTTCCAATTGACAATAAATATGTAATTTTCTTTTGGCTGAGATTTACTATGAAAGATATATACTATTATATGTGACTAAAACTATGGTTTTTTAACTTAAACAGGCTCTTACGGCCTTATATTTAAAGACGATTGCTTAGCCAAATCGCGGGTAACAAGAATATTTACAAACTATGGGATGGGTCCAACCAAGCAACGGATTGTCCCGGGTCCCAACTGATATCAAGCCTAGCAATCTCATGAGCTACTGAATTACAAGAGCGTGGAATATTTCGAACACAATCACATCTAAATTGATCAACAAGAAGCTCCCGTGTACCTTTGAACAAAACACCTTCCGGAGTTAAATCTCGGGTATTTGTGGCCAGCGCTTCCCTCAACAGAGCACTGTCAGTCTCCAACTCCACTCTGGAAATTCCATGTACCTCCGCTGCCTCCAAAGCAAATTTGCAGGCCAATGTTTCAGCCATCATCGCATCACGTACAGGACTAAGGCCTGTTTGGTTCTACAGGGCGTCTAAAATTCCTATCACATCAAATATTTAGACACATGCATGGAGTATTAAATATAGACTAATTACAAAACTAATTACACAACTTGCGACTAATTTGCGAGACGAATCTTTTAAGCCTAATTAGTCCATGATTTGATAACGTGGTGCTACAGTAAACATATGCTAATGATAGATTAATTAGGCTTAAAAAAATCGTCTCGTAAATTAGCCTCCATCTATGTAATTGGTTTTATAATTAATCTATATTTAATACTCTTTATTAGTATCTAAACATTCGATGTGACATGAATTTTAGGAGCGACTAAAGAACCAAACACCCCCTAACATTTGTCGTTCCCGCCATCATCGCCTTACCACTGTTATTTTTTATGATGCTTCACTTGTCCATTGCCCCATATATTCAGGCATTGTTTAGTTCCTTCCCCTAAAGTTTACTCCATATCCCATCGAATGTTTAGACACATGCAAAGAGTATTAAATATAGACTAAAAGAATAACTAATTGTATAGTTTGCGACTAATTTGCGAGACGAATCTTTTAAG
This sequence comes from Miscanthus floridulus, assembly GCF_019320115.1. NCBI lineage: Eukaryota > Viridiplantae > Streptophyta > Magnoliopsida > Poales > Poaceae > Miscanthus > Miscanthus floridulus. Next base: position 85,168,799 of record NC_089586.1, read on the forward strand.
CCTAATTAGTCCATGATTTTGATAGAACCGAAAGTACTTTTAGGCATAGATCAGTGGGTAATACTTAGCTTAGATGAGGGGACTTACTGATATACCTCGCCTCGAGCCTCCAGTCGCACCCATGGCGCCGGCGACAAAATAGCAGCAGTGCAGACCCGGTCTGATGACGGCGGCGAAGGCGATGATGCTTCCCGTCACTCACAGCACGCCCTTCTAGATTGGACTAGGACTAGGAATCACGGTGGGGCTAGCGGCTGTGGTGAACCTCATGTCTCGAGCCCCAGTCCCCACCTCCTATTTATTGCGTTGCGTGATTGGGGCCCATCAGCCAGTAGAGAGGCTGAGCGCCCCCGATCAGGACGCGGATCAAGGGTCCGGGCCAATTGGTGGAGTTGAACCTAACATTCTCTCCCTTGATCTCACCTTATGACTTTAACTTAACTTCTTTTTCTTTTTTCCATTTCATCATAGATCAATGCATAGAGCGTGCCTCGACGTCACGGTCAGTTGCCATTAGATTTAACAACTACAATCCACCTCTCTTTTTTAAATAGATACTCAACTAAGCCCTTAGTATTCAGAAATCATAGGCTTTCTCGTAAACCTATGTCGACTGTGTGTTCTCTGAACGCAATGGGTGGATAGCCTTTGTTAAGCAGATCCGCAAGTACTTGCTTGGTATTCATATGCTCAATGCTTTTAAAATAATTCTGGATTTTCTCCTTTACAACATATAACTTAATGTCAATGTGTTTGGCAACACACTTGCCCTGTTGTCTTAGGAGTTAACTAGTTAAAATGGTTATTGCTGTTGACTAATTGTTAAATCCAGGTACTAATTCACTTAACCTCTTTTTGTCTGTTCCTTAAGCCTCGTGGCAAGCTATACTATGGTATGCATCACAGATGACACCACAACTGGTTTTTTTAGCTTTTCCACAATAATACTCTAACTGCGAGTGTTAGGAACTACTGTGGATTTCACTACACATCTCGCAAAGACTTAACATTTGTACCCTCAACTATTTAAGAGTACCTGTTCTTTCTTATTCAGCATGAGGCCTATGATACTTTACAAAATTATAAGACATTCTCAACTCTATTTCAGTGATCTATATCTGGACTGGACTTCTGCCAAAATATCCCGGATACGTAAACTACGCCAGGGTAAGTTCTTACTTGTACTTATATACTCATTAAGCTTACAACAGCTGAAGCATATGAAACCATGTTCATTTAATCGATCTCATATCGGTTCCTGGAACACTTAAAGTTTCCAAATCTATTACTCTTGACTATAGGAGCAGGCGTATGTTTACTCGCATGCATACTTTATTTCTTTAAAATATTTTCTAAGTATACCTTTGCGATAGTCCTAATACCCCATTTTCTTCTATCTCGGTGAATTTTGATTCCCAGAACCAATGACGATTCACCAAGATCATTCACATTGAAACTTGAGGACAAAACTTCTTCTCCAATGATAGATTAACATCACTACTAGTGAGTAGAATATCATCCATTCCCAGGATGTGGAAAATGAATTTTCCATTCTTGAACTTCGTATAAACACTATTGTCCTTCTCATTTTCTTTAAAACCCAAACTTTCTTATCGTTTCATCAACTTTAAATATTATTGTCCAGAGACTTACTTTTAACTCATAAATGGATTTCTACAGGCGGCATTCCATATGTTATTTTGTTCCACGACAAAACCTTTTGGGTTATGCTATGTAAACGTTTTCATACAAATCCCCGTTGAGAAATGTCGTCTTTACATCCATCTGATGTAACTCTAAATCGTAACGTACCATGAACACCATTATGATTCTAAAAGAATCCTTGCATGAGACTAGAGAGAAAACTCTCATTGTAATCTATTCATTCTCTTTGCATAAAACCTTTTCTTACAAGTTGTGTTTTATATCTTTCTACATTCCCTTTGGAGTCACGTTTTGTGTTGTAGACCCTTTTACAACATACTGTTTTGGCTCCATCAGGAATTTCTTCTAAGTCCCATACATTGTTGGTATTCATCGAATTCATTTCAACTTCCATAGCTTCTTGCCATTTAAATGAGTAAACGCTTCTCATGGCTTCTTCAAATAAGGTGGGATCACCCTCTATTTAAATTTCTTTACTAAAATAGACTTCATAGTCATCAGAAAAATTGGTTTACTAATTGTTTGAGACCATCTGAGGCCTCATCTACTGGCACTTTCATATGGGGCTGTTTTTGCTCTTCATTGCCAAGAGGCAATTGATTCTACAGGCTCCTATATTATAAGATCCTTGTTTACATTATTCATCTTCTTCGAAGAGCTAACAACAGGTGTTGTATTAGTCATACAACATCAACAGGTATTGAGAAACTTGTGGCTCCTGAGTCACTGGAGTAGACACGCAGTCCCTCTTCTCTTCAAGTCTTAGGTCTCTACATACCAACATGTGTTGTATTATTCATACAACATCAACAGGTATTGAGAAACTTATTATTCCTGAGTTATTGGAGTGGGCACGTAGTCTCTTTTCTCTTCAAGTCTTAGGTCTCTACATACCTCTACATACCATGCTCCCCTAGATCTTTCAATCTTTTCTAAAGATGATGTACCTTCAAATATCTTATTTTGGATTTAATCTCTGAAAACCTCATATGGCGCTTTAAGTACCACCTTAACATCTTTGGGCTGACTACACTATTTTCTTGTCGGAACTTTAAAAAATACAGAAATTTAGTTGTTTCTCTGCTTAGGGGTATCATTGTTATGACCGACGGTCACATTCATCAAAATCTTTATCTCAGTTTCTTACAAAATATGAATCTCACTCTTAATGAAGAGTACACATTCATCAATATCTTTATCTCACTCTTAATGAAGAGTAGTTTCTTAATTGATCTTAATTCTTACTCTTAATTCATCTCACAATTTTGCCCCTTGAAATATGGCATGAACTATACTGCCATAATTTTGAGAACTATTTAGAAAACTGTAAACGAGGAGACACTTATGACTTACTCTATTCATATAATTATGTCATGCAAATAAAGTTATTTCTTAATCCGTATAGGAGTACACTTTCCTCATTCCACTTCAAGAACTCGACGAGGTCTTTTATTAACTATACTTCTACAAGTCACGCTTGCATATTTTTTCTTGTCCTTTGATTAGTATTGACCATGACGGTGTATTTCTATTATACCATGGTCAATACAAGGATAGCATAAGAGCTACCCAAACTTCTCTCGCTATGCGGGATATAAAAATATATGAGTCATCATAAAACTTCTCCCGTCATGCAGGATTGACTAGCATAAGTACTATGCCAAAACTTCTCCCCATGCAGGATAATCTATATACAAATTACCGTAACAAAAAATTTAGTCATGATGACTAAAACATTCACTTATACTTTATTTTCTAATTAAATCTTTCTATTAGTTCTAATTTAATTAGAAAATTAGTAAACTAACAAAAAATATCCTAAACTGGCTTGACTCAAGCCTTTTTATTCACATACCCCAGCATTGCAGCCCGTTGGCATACAACCGAGTGATCTCGTCGGTTAAAAAATAAAACTTACAAGATGCTCCTACATCAATTCTACATCATCGTTGGACAGAAAATAGAATTAACGCATAAAACTCATAAATTAACTTGAAAGACATATAACTACTCTTTAAAATTAAATTCTCTCGTTGGTTTAAATTTAATTAGAAGATAATCAACATCATTGCAGCAGAAACATGAGAATAAAATACATTCTATTAGTTCAGAAGTATTTCTTGTTCCTTATCTACTCTATAAAAATTGACCATGTTGGTATAATTTATCAGAGATTTAAACTTCAACATTAAACTCATTATAATATTGTTATCATCAACGTTGGTCAGAAAATAACAATACCATAATTTAACATAAATAAATCAGACTACTCCTCTAATTTAAATTTTTCCGTTGGTTCCAATTTAATTAGAGGATAAACATAATCATAATTTACTAAAAGTAACTGCTCTTCAAATTAAATTCTCCCATTGGTTCGAATTTAATTAGAAGATAATCAGCATTAAACTTTGCAGCGAAAAGCTGAAAAAATAAGTTATCTACTTTTTAGAAGCATTTTACTGTACTCATCTACTCTTTAAAAAAAAGTATCCCGTTGGTTCTAATTTTAACAGAGATTTGCTTCTAAAAATTATAAAACAAAAACTTTCATTTACTATTCATTTGGCCCTGCCTGATGAAACAGTTGCGGCCCATCTCTGTTGCGCATCCGCGTGCGCGGCCCAATGGCGCGTGCGCCTAGACCGTAACCTAGGCCTGGGCCGAGAAACTCCAAACCCGCCTGGGCTGATTTAGGTCCGAGCGTCCAGAGCCATTCATCTTGATCAACGGCCAGGCGGCGATTTCGGGCGGAATAAAAACTCACCGTGGCGGCTCGGACCTGAACCCTAGCATCATTTCTTTTGCCCTCTTCTCTCTCTTCGCCGCACACGCAGCCGAGCAAAAGAAGAAGAACAGCGGTAGCGACGTCGCCGTCGGTCCCCTCGACGACGCGCGTGCTCGCCCTAGACTGAGTGCGCCGTCGTCGAGTGGTCTGGGCGATGGTACCCTTGCTCGCCCTAAACCCTAGCTTTCCCTCTCTTTACCGCACACCACAGCCGCCGTATGTAACAGAACCGACCAATTATACAAAATTAAGTAAGAAAATCATCCGCCAGAGCAGACGATTTAGCAAACTTAAGCCCGTATAACCCGGTAGTCCGTGAAATCCCGAAGGATTTCAAACCAACTCACATCCCAGCTAAGATCGTAATAAGTTTAGCGGTCACCATCACATATTACATAAAAGTTAGCATCACAGATACATCAGAGTTTAAACATAGTTATTACAAAACGAGTTCGAATAAAAGTAGTGGAAGCCATTTGTTCAAAACCACACACACTCGCACGGAGTTCAAATACAGTGCCAGCTAATGATCATCTCCAACAAAAGCATCAGACGAGACATCAGGAATCACCAAGCCCATGGTCCTAAGCATCACCCATCGTAGGATAAAGTCAGTTGATACAGTAGCCAGAATACATCTGCCCATCTACAACAAGTGGGAATAAAACCCTGAGTACGAGAAGGTACTCAGCTAGACTTACCCGACATAACCGAAAATAAGTGACACCAAGGATTATGAAGGCTTTATAGTAGGGTAGCTGACTCCTTTGCAAAAAGAAGCATTTTTAGCATTTCAAAACCCTTTTCAAAAGCATTATTGTCAAGTTAATTGTTATTAACCTGTCGACTAGATTTGCACCTATACTAGAGTAAACATGTGATTAAGCAGATAATAATAACCAATGATCATTAAACAACTTCCATAATGTCATATTCATTATAACTGTCCAAGTGTTCCATCAACATTACTACGATGAAGTTACTCAAGTCAAGTGCTCACTATCCAGGAGCGATGGCGATTCGAATCGATTCCTAACCAGCTGGTGATTTATTCCTTACACAAACCTCACACACCCGCTAAAGTGAGGTATTGATCACCGAGTCAACTATCCAGGAATCTCGAGTTTGCCAGGAACCACATGTACTCGGGGGCCGACCGACTGCACTTTGGTCTTATCATCTTGCCCCCGTGTCCTACCACACCTGCTCCGGCACAGTGCGCTACGGGCAATCTACTCGGCCTGAATAATCTCCCAGCTTCACGGTCGGAAGGTACTTTATCCGGCCAGCTAAATGTAAGGCATGCATTCAACATGACTCGAGGCCCAACAACGGTCGGTCCTTAATCGACACAGATGGAAAGCACTACAGTTCAAAACTCTGTAAGTCTTCGTCCGGTCTCAACTTCATTTAACACTTAGTTATACCATGACTTCATAGTCATCTAAGCAGATCTAGGTAACCACCTATAGCTCGCAGGTGATAGGAAATCACCCGACTTCTACCGGTCTAAGCCAGCTAAGCCTTGACTCAACTGCGGATACCAGGGTAACAAGGATATAGTATAACAAAGGTAGACAAGGTATAATGCAGCAACGGTTGCAAACAACTCCTGAACGTAATGCATCAATTAAAGTAAAGCATTTAATTAATAATTGCAAACCGGGAGAAAATGCTTTGGGGCTTGCCTCTCTCGAAGGAGCTCGGGCGGTGATCGGGGCACTCTAGAAGTTCCTCAACGTCCTCCTCGTCGGTTTTGGGCACTTCCTACGGCTGCACCTCGAGCTACTCCTCGGGCTCCTCGGGTATGATGACTGGGTTCTTGGTTTGCGATCCTATATGATGCAATGTGCGTAAGCGCTTATGCAATCGGTGCGTCGAATGAGATGAATACAATGGATATAGTTGAATGCAAGGTAGTCAACATCATCCAAGAACATATACTTCAAGCACATGTCATCTACTGCATTCTCTTCTACTACTAATATGCTAAATCAACATGTCTTATTAAATGCTTCAAAGATACACCAAAGCTTCACTAATTTCTTAATCACACTTAAAGCAACACTTGATTAAACCCTAATTAATAATAGGTTTGAATAGAAACATCTATTTTTATTGCTTAGAAAAATCTTAGAAAATTACTATAGCACAGTACTACCCTAAATAGTCTACCATCAGATTTTCATGGTATTTGAATGAGTGGATTAGCCTACACAAAAATAACAAGCTATGGCATGATTATGAACATGAAAATACTTTGTACTGTGAAAAGTGTCAAACAATAGAGTTAGCATTTTTCCTATGATCTTCATAGCATACAATCACTGTACAAAAATTATCACATGCATGTTTTATACAAAGTTTGTTCTCTAGCAAAAATAACAAAAATTAGCCATTAAAGGCACTTGAACTACACCTCAAAATTTTTCTACAGCACATGCATGACACATATTTTTCCTAGGAAGTCCATTACATAAGAAGGTTAACAATCTTGGAATTCATATTTTTCTTAAGCTTATAGGTTTTTCTACACATTTTTCAAGTTATCAGCAATATACATGATTAAATAAAGTTCTACATAAAAGTATCTAAAAAATGACATGCAATAATTTTCCCAAGTAGATCTAGTGATAAGGAACCTAGCAAAATTTATTTCAACAGATTTGGAGAAATTTTGAGTATCCAAACAATTTCCAAATCATATCTTTTTTTTCAAATAATAAAGAAAAACTGAAATAAAACATCCTATTGCTACTGGGCCGGCCTACGGGAATCAGCTGGCCCACGGCCACACTCGGCCTACGCGGCCCGAGCGAAGGGAAAGAGCGGCGGCCTGGCAGGGGCTTTGGCCCATGGCCTCTTGGCCCAGCTCAGCCGAGGCGAAGGGCGTTCACGCCGGCGCCGAGACGTCGCGGCGGCGCGGCTCGGCCAGCGGGCTGGCGGCCATTGCCGGCCGGGTCAGGGCAAGCAGGCGAGCGCCTGAGGTTCACGAGGAGCTGGCGAATGCGGGCAGGCAGCTAGGCAAGGAGGAGAAGGGGAGGAAGGGTGAGTCCCACGGCGACCGAGCACGGTGGCGCCATGGCCGACGGCGGCGAGGTGCGAGAATGCGCTACCTGGGCTCAACAGACGGCACAATCATGAGCACCATGTGCCAAAGAGCGAGGTGGAGCTGCTGGCGCTTGATTGCTGGCCGAGGTGGAGGAGGGGCGGTGAATTCGCCCGGTGGCTGCGGTGGCGCTCGGTGGCAAGCTCGCTGCGCGCGGGAGGAGAAGCAAGCACGGGAGAGCAAGAGAGCGGGCGGGATGGAGTGGAGAGGAGCACAGCACGGTCGACAGGTGTAGGCGGGCGCGTGGGAGCAGATGCAGGCCGACTGCGACGCGCGGCGGCGTCGACGGCGCATGGCCGCCACGTGGCGGGCGTGTTCTGCCTTGGTCGGGACGCGGCGCGGGCGAACGGCACGGCGCAGCACGGTCAGCAGGCCAGAAGCGCGCGGCTAGGCTGGGCCGAGGTGAAATGGGCAGGCGCTGGCGCGGGGGTTCGCTGGGCCAGCTTCGGCCATGGGCCAAGAAACGAGGCGGCGGCCCGCGAAATAAGAAAAGCCTTTTTCAAATTATGTTTTCAAGAGATTTTCAAATACAATTTTTCAAATATCATTTTGAGCAAGAAAATGACATCTTTTGAAAATGTACCAAAACTAAAAGTTGATTAGAATTTAATTCTCTATAACTTTGCTTTTATGACCAAAGTCCAATTCTATCTAGATTTTGAATTATAAAATCAAAGTCAATTTTAACTCAAAACCCTAGTTTTTGGGGAATTATTTTTAAGGCAAAATTCTGTAATAATTTGAATACAAACTTTGCTCCAAAAATTGTGCTAAATAATTCTAGATGATCTACAAGCATAGTGAAACATGTTTTACTAACCTAGCAAGCATAATTTAGGCAAAACAACTCTTAAACAGGTGTATGCAACATTTACGTTTCACGAACATGTTTCGTATGTTTCGAAGCAGTGTTTCGGTTGTTATTTACATGATTAGGCATGTATGATTAGGATGCTTAATGATGCATGATATGCATGATTTGTAGTGACTAAATGCTGGCATAACACCAGGGTGTTATAGCCCTCTCCCCTTATAAAAATCTCGTCCCGAGATTTGGGTTACAAACCATTTGTTATAAAAATCTTCATAAGCTTTTTGTAGATACTCTCCCATTTCCCAAGTTGCATCTCCCTCATCATGATGATCCCACTGTATCTTGTATGTTTTTACCACACTATTCTGAGTAGCATGTTCTTTAGTGTCTAACACACGGACTGGTTGCTCACGATACACCAAGTCTGATTTGAGTTGGATGCCTCGAGGTTCTATTCTTTCCTCCGGAACACGCAAACTTTTCTTGAGATGTGATACATGGAAAACTAGGAAAACGGTACTCATTGTCTCAGGTAACTCTAACTTGTAGGCTACCGGACCTCTTTGTTCCAGGATCTTGTATGGTCCTACGAATCTCGCGGCAAGCTTTCTTCGGACTCCGAACCTTTTCTTCTTCATTGGCGTGACCTTCAGATAAACATAGTCACCAACTTCAAACACAAGGGGTCTCCTTCTTCTGTCTACATAACTTTTCTAACATGATTGAGCTGCCTTCATATTCTACTGAATAATATGAACTTTCTTCTTGGCTTCTTCTACAAAGTCAATGCCATAATACCTTCTATCTCCAGGCTTGACCCAATTCAATGGTGTTCTACATTTTCTGCCATATAAAGCTTCGAATGGAGCCATCTTGATGCTTTCTTGATAACTATTATTATAAGAAAACTCGGCTAATGGTAACCATGACTCCCATGATCCCTTAGAAGACAATACACATGCTCTTAACATATCCTCCAAAATAGCATTCACTCGTTCAGTCTAACCATCTGTCTGAGGATGATAAGCGGTACTGCGAATCAAACTAGTTCCTAAGCCTTTGTGTAGATGTTCCCAAAAGTGAGCCGTGAACTGTGACCCTCTATCAGATACTATAGTCCTTGGTATACCATGCAGCCTCACAATTTCTGTGATATACTTCTCGGCATATTGAGGTGGTCGATAAGTTGTCTTGACAGGTAGGAAATGAGCGGTCTTGGTAAGACGATCCATAATCACCCAAATCGAATCATGTCCTTTTTGAGTAGTGGGCAAACCCGAGATAAAATCTATACTTATATCGTCCCACTTCCAACTAGGGACTGACAAGGGTTGCAACATACCGGCAGGTTTCATATGAATGGCTTTCACTCGACAACATGTGTCACATCTGACAACATATGCTGTAATTTCTTTCTTTATTTTGGTCCACCAATAACGAGATCTTAGTTCTTGATACATCTTACTACTTCCGAGATGGATAGATAGCTTAGAAAGGTGAGCTTCATCCATGAGTTTATTCCTAAGCTCTCGATCCTTGGGAACCACAAGACGGTCGTCAAACCACAACACGCCCTGTTCATCCACTTTAAAGTGCTGAGACGACTTTTCTTTTATTTTCTCTTTGATGTGGAATATTCCCTTGTCGGTTTTCTAGCCTTCTATTATCTTACTCTCCAAAGAGCAACTAATCTGAATACTATGTAACACAGCAGGATACATCAGATCGAACCCATCTTCAAGTAATGGCTGCACATTCAAGTAATGTGACTTTCTGCTCAAAGCATCTGCCACTACATTGGCTTTTCTAGGATGATATTGCACATTCAAGTTATAATCCATGATCAATTCCAACCATCTACGCTGTCTCTTGTTCAGCTCTGGTTGGGTTAAGATGTACTTAAGACTCTTGTGATCTGTGAAAATGTTGCACACATTACCAAGTAGATAATGTCTCCAAATTTTTAGGGCATGCACAACTATAGCAAGTTCAAGATCATGTGTTGGATAGTTGACCTCGTGCTTCCTCAATTGACGTGAGGCATAGGTAATGACTCTCCTTTCTTGCATAAGAAGACAGCCCAATCCAGTCTTCGATGCGTCGCAAAACACATCAAATGGTTTCTCGATATCTGGTTGTGCTAGAACAGGAGCAGTGGTCAACAGTTTCCGCAAAGTGTGGAAAGCTGCTTCACACTCCTCTGTCCACACAAACTTGTGATCCTTCTGTAGCAGACTTGTCATCGGTTTGGCAATCCTCGAGAAGTCTGGTATAAAGCGACGGTAATAACCGGCTAGTCCTAAGAAACTTCTAATCTCAGGAACTGTGGTCGGTGCTTTCCAATTCATAACCTCTTGCACCTTACTTGGATCAACTGAAACTCCATTTTCTGATAGAATGTGACCAAGGAAAGGAACTTTCTTCAACCAGAATTCACATTTGCTAAACTTAGCATACAGTTGATGATCCCTAAGTCTGGTCAAGACAATTCTCAGATGCTCTTCGTGATCCTTCTCGTTCTCGGAGTACACCAGAATGTCATCGATGAACACCACCACGAACTTATCCAATTCTGGCATGAAAACTGTATTCATCAAAAACATAAAGTATGCAGGAGCATTTGTCAAGCCAAAGGACATGACAAGATACTCATACAACCTGTATCTGGTGGAAAATGCAGTTTTCGGTATATCCTGTGGCCTAATCTTGATCTGATGATAACCGGATCTCAAATCTATTTTTGAGAACACCTTGGCCTTGGCTAACTGGTCAAACAGAACATCAATATGAGGCAAGGGATACTTATTCTTGATGGTTACAGCATTGAGTGGCCTGTAATCTACGCACATTCTCAACGTGCCCTCTTTCTTCTTCTTCACAAACAAGGCAGGACATCCCCATTCAGACTTGCTTGGCCGAATAAACCCCTTTTTCGATAAATCTTCTAGTTGCTTCTTCAGCTCAGCTAGTTCATCTGGAGGCATCCGATAGGGTCTCCTTGAAATCGGAGCTATTCCGGGGATTAATTCAATTCCAAACTCAATCTCCCTATCCGATGGAAGACTAGGTAGCTCATCTGGGAATACATCTGGAAACTCACACACTACCGGAATCTGATGAATAGGAATGACTGCCGTAGCATATGTAACACTTATAAGGTCTGTTCTTTGAGGCAATGGTACTTGGAAAGTACCCTCACCTAGGGGATCCTTAAGGGTAAGTACTCGACTTCCAGTATCTATGACTGCTCCCCAATCCTTCATCCACTTCATCCCTATAATGACATCCAAAACTAGTCCAGGCATAACTATCAAGTTCACTCGGAACTTCCTACTACCTAATTCAAGGGTTGCCCCTTGAACCATCCGGTTGGTCAAAACATCAGCCCCTGCTGAACTTATACGGTAACCATAACCCAATTCTGTGCATAGTTGTTTATGTTTCTATGCAAATGCTTGACTCATTAAAGAATACGATGATCCAGAATCAAATAGAACAACTGTAGGGTTTTCGTTGATAGGAAACTTACCAGCAGTGATGGGCTCTCCCTCAGAAATTTTATCCACAGTTGTACTATGCACCCTAGCATTATAAGTCTGCTGCTTCTTCTTGGGTGGATACGGATAAAACCTTGAGAAGTGGCCGGGTTGATCACAGTTATAGCAAGGTCCCCTCACTGTTCCAGCAGATCCCACAGCTCCCTTGGAACTGCCTTGTACCGCAGTTGCGGCTGCCTTGTTGGGTTGTACTGCCATCTTGTAAGGCTTCTGGGGTCCACGGAAATTCTAACTTCTCTGCTGAGGTGGCCTGAACCTAGCGCCAGGTGCCGATGGGCGATATGGAGGATGACCTCCTGTAGGTGCTCTAGCTTGGGACGGACCACCTTCAAGGGCTCTCTTGCGTGTCTTGGCTGTGGTGCTGGCATTGTTATTCTTCTCCTGCTTTAGACAGTCGCTGATAAAGTCATTGAATCTGACACGGTTATTGGTACTCATATGCTTCATCATTTTTGGATTAAGTCCCCTCTTGAAACTGGCTATTCTCTTAGCATCGGTGTCAACTATGTTGGGAGCATAGCGACACAAGTTGTTGAAGGCATGCAAATATTGCGTCACGGTCTTGGTGCCCTGATTCAACGCCAAGAACTCTCCCAACTTCATCTCGGTCAGCCCAGGTGGAATATAAACTCCACGGAAGGCCTCAGCAAACTCTCTCCATGAAATCTGAGCATTTGGAGGGAAGGTGGTGCGATGGTGCTTCCACCACATTCCCGCTAGTCCTTGTAACTAAAGTGCAGCATACTCCGTTTTCAACACCTCAGTCATTCTCAACACACGGAATTTATCTTCCATAGTGTTGATCCATTCCTTAGCATCAAGTGGCTCTGTTGCTTCCTTGAATACTGGCGGCCTTGTGTCCATAAAATCTTTGAAGCTGCTATATTAGTTCACTCTCATGCCACCACCCTGATTGTTACCGCATTGAACGTTGTTGGCGATGGTGCGTAGAAAATCCTCCATGTTCTTCTGGGATTGTTCCGCGTTGCACTGACTCCTGAGCAACTGTGTGAGGAACATCTTGGGGGTAAACAGGGGAGGAGGTGGCAAATGCGGTTCATGGGGAGGCTCATTGTTGTTGCCATGGTTTCCACTACCACCACCGGTCCCCGCACCATTAGCACCGGTCTCAGCGGCCTCATACGTGGTTCGGCGAGTGTTTGTCATCTGCATATTTCAGCAACAAGTAATGATTGAGTGAAGCTATAATAATTGTGAGTGAAGGAAAAATTATGCCATACTGAATTTACTGGAGAGAATAAATTCATACAATAAAACAGAGGCACAACAATCGCATCCTAATTAAAACAACATCACTTAATCAAATTACTTCAACAGCAAACATCGCGTCCATACAACCAAATTGCCAGCATACATACACTGGACTTTTATGCGTTCAGATATCGCATTCTTAATCAAGTTCCAACCCCATTCCAAGTCTCATAAGTTCAAAGCAAAACACATTAGGTTACATGCCAACAAAAGAAAGGTCATCGCGACAGGACCTAGATACTAGCGCAAGGCAACTAGCCTACTCCTCGGGGCCATCGTCGGGATCGGAGACATCACCATCGCCCTTAGGTGAAACTACAGGCTCGTCCTCGTTGTCGTCGTCGATGTCCATACCAGCGGCGTCTGGAGGAGCATATGGGCCAACCCCATTGTAGAGCGCGTGAAACTCCTTGTGCAGGTTGCCGTTGTACTCCTCTAGCTCATCGACCCTCTGCAGCAGAAGGTCCCTCTCGTCCTAGGCTTCATTCCTTTCCTGAACCAACTGTCTAATCATGCGGTCTACATTGTTGTTGGCTTGAGTCAACGTATGCACCCGCTGCATAGCTCTATCACCTCTCTCAACCACCTAGTTCCGCTGTAAGTTCATATCAGCCAACTGCTCCTGCAAATTAGCTATAGCACGTGCCTGTCTCTTCTTCTGCTTTCTCCCCTTGAGCTTATCCTGACCATGCAAGCCAGTCAAAGTCCAGTAGGTACTCTCAAGACCCTCATACGCTCTAATGGCGGTAAACATAGCACTCATAGAATGGTTGTCGCTAGCCTGTCCCTCAGCTGGACCTCTGACCAGGGCACTTCCCTGAGGCTGAACCCAAATGGCATCACGAGGATCATCCCTAGGAAAGGTGCCAGCTAGAGCTGCTGCAAGCTCACTGGGAAATCTGCTCATAATATCCCTGATGACACGAAAGGCTGCTCCCTCTGCACCCTCAGCGGGAGTGCGACCCTCAAACTCCAAGTGCCAACCATCCCAATCT
>NC_089586.1:85483095-85581299 GCF_019320115.1 Miscanthus floridulus
ACGTAGTCCATTGATGTTATCTGCTGATGTCATCCAAAAAGAGCCCAGCCCTCTACGTTATGGGTGGTTGGTAGTGGCTCCTCGGCGACGCCTGTGCTCTTATGCATAAACAGGTGCTAAGCACTCTACGCTATGGAGTATGGGCTAGTCGAGGCTGGTGATACGACACAGAACCAACTGACAGGAAGTTACTCATATTTAAAATATGAACACTTCATACAAACATAATGTCTATCTATTCCGCTCTGCTGCCTTCATCGCTGAGTTCATATATTTATTTTTATATCATGTACTACTCATTCTACATATTTATTACAGGATCATTGTCCAGGTCGTCGCACCACCTGGCCTTCGGACTTCTCCGCCGATCAACTGGTCGGACCGCTAGGTTCATAGACTTCATCGCCGACCAGTTGGTCAGACTGTTCGACGTTCACTTCTACTCGACGCTCACTTCATCGCTGACCAGTTGGTTGGGCTGCTCGGTGCTCGATTCTTCACCAACCATTTGGTCGGATTATCCGACGCTTCATCGTCAGCTATGCGGGAGCTCACCAGCTAAGCTGGGGACTCCACGACATTTGGATTGTTCGTCGCTTCATCGTCAGCCACGCTAGGGGCTCTCCAGCTAAGCTGGGGACTCCTCGATGTTCGGATTCTTCATGCAAGCATCGCTAGCTAAGCTAGGGACTCCTCGGCGTTTGGATTATTCGTGCAAGAGTCGCCAGCTAAGCTGGGGACTCCCTTGGCGGTCGGATCTTGTTATGTCTCATTGGTGTGCTATCAACTTGCTCCATGCTGTTTGGATTAGGGTGCTGATCTTGGGTAGCATGTCTGCAGTCTTGATACGTACATGACAGATGACATTGGCAAGCTTTCAGGCTTATTTTCTTTGACCCTGCTACAAGATTTGTTTCTTTATCTTCCAGCAGGCTTGGGGACTAGGTGGCTACACTTCACCTGGTGGTAAATGTAGTGCTTATTTTCTGATTTACTCTCCTTATTGACTAAGTCACGGATGATAATCATCTGACCTCGCAAACGGAGTCTAAGTGGCTACACTTTATTTGAGGTGAATAATTTTTAAAATTAATCTTGAGCCCCTTATATCCTTTTGGAAAGCCTTACTTAGCTAAGTCCGAGGTCTCCTAACCAGTTAAACTGGTTGGCTTTGACTTCCATCCCTCGGATCACCAGTTAAACTGGCCGGCTTCGACTTCCATCGCTCGGATCACCAGTTAAACTAGTCGGCTTCACATCAAACTACTTGGACTTGTTTAGGACTGCGTTGCTCAAATGATACAAGGTGCTCGGGGTCTAGCTATGGGGGATATACTCCCCAGTACCCACAAGATAAGACATGGGCCGCACCATCAAAGGTGGCCCAACCCACAAGATCAAGACGTGCACCGTAAGGCTACAAGAAAATGTGGTTTATTGTATAATACTAAATATGATATTTTTCTTGTAACCCTATCTCTCCAGAGTATATAAGGAGAGGCAGGGGTCCCCTAGATGAGATATCAAATCTGATACACAATCAATACAAAATAACAGAGCATAGGACATAGTGTTTTACGTCACGTTGACGGCCTAAACCTGTATAAATCTTGTGTCTTGTGTCTCTATTACCATCCAATTCCTGATCATGCACATTCCCACTGATTTATCTACTACCGTGGGCATACCCCTCGATAGACTACCTACCATATTTCGTCGACACTTTGATAACCGCATTTTGATTCGAGTTTCACCCCTCTTAATAGTATGGCTATCGATCCTAAATGTGATCACACTCGCTAAGTGTCTCGATCACCAAACCAAAAAGCTCCTATCAAGTTTCACCTTTGCCTTGAGCTTTTTGTTTTTCTCTTTCTTCTTTTCCAAATCCAAGCACTTGGTCATCACCATGGTCACACCATCATCATGATCTTCACCATTGCTCCACCACTTGGAATAGTGCTACCTATCTCATGATCACTTTGATAAACTAGGTTAGCACTTAGGGTTTCATGAATTCACCAAAACCAAACTAGAGCTTTCAGGCGCGCAAGAGCGTGGTGTCGTGCCTAGCCATCGACTTCTAGGAGTTCCTCACCTAGCTGGCACACCAGATGCGGGAGGCCAACGGCGCCGATGAGGATGAGGTCCGGGAGGCCTTCCACGTCTTCGACTAGGACCAGAACTACTTCATCTCCCACGATGAGCTCCGCCACATCCTCTAGAACCTCGGCGAGCGACTCTCCAATGAGATGCTCACCGAGATACTACACGAGGCCACGCACGCATGTGGTGCCTTCTCATGAAGAAGGGACGATGCCTGTATGGGATGCTATGAAAATTATGCCTGCTCGATTCATTTCAATTTTCAAACAACTTTTTTAGGTCCACGTTTGGCTATCCAGGCCCTATCCGAGTTGCGGGCCGACCCAGGTGTAAAATAGACATCCTTATGCTCCTCATTCTCCAATCTCCATCGGATGTAATTCTTCACTAGACATATTCTATAGCTAGAATTGATTCTCTAGAACCATGCGATTATGTGTAGGAAGTGAATTAGGATAAACTACTTTTTCAACCAACAACCTCTTAATTCATTTAAGAGATTAACCTTACGCAATGAGCATGTCGCACCTGGTTTTAAGGACAAAAACCATATACACACCATATGTGTGCCCGGGAATTCAATTCACACATATAGTTACAAATGAAGGGGTAATATCAAAGACAATGCCTTTAATACGTAGCGCACAAATATTTGTCACAAAAGACATAGTCTTACTTTACAGTATATACCATAACTCTAATCTTCTAGCGAGGCCTCCAACACCACAAGAATCGTTAACTGGTTGATCACAAGCATAACACCTCTTGGAAAACTCCACTGAAGAACCTCCATCTGGTACCCATCCGGGATTTTGCCAAAGTGTTGAAAATAAAACAAGCGTAAGCTACTACCGCTTAGCAAGCATAACATGAGGGGATGCAGGCTCAAAAGGCTTGACATGGCTGAACTACGGTAAGCACTTTTAGTTGGTCATATTTTATTATTAATCATAAGTTGCTAAGTTATGCTTAGGCTCCCGAATATGAATAATTAGAGATATCAGCAATTTAATCATAACCCAAACCATCCAAGTAACCAACTATTCAGTAAGGATATAGGCCGCTCTTGTCCGTGAGCACGGTTGATATATTAGTTTTACACTCTGCAGAGGTTGTACACTTTCACTATGAGTCATGTTGCCCATATGTCCGGGTTAATTACTCTCAAAACACGTCCAAGGTGAGCAGGCAGGGTACACTACGAAGCTTTTCCCCAGTCATTCTAATAAGGAGCAGCCACTAAGGATTCCATCTCCCAAGTGTTATGGAGTCATCTCCAAAAGTGGCACTAATACTTGTAGCATAGTACACACCCTAGGGATGAGGCCCATACCTAGCCTGGTATGCCCCTCTTGCTCTTTCGATAAACTACTACAAACTAGAAAGAGCAAGGTACTGGACTAAGACCATAGCCATGTGGTCCTCATGGTTGTACTGTAAGTCCTGGGTTGCCACTTAAGGATGAGTCCTTATGGAGAGAAACTAGAGCACCCTAGGAAAAGGCCCAATGCTCTAGACCCTTGGTTCCATGTTGCTAAAAAGCATCTTTTAATACCATGTTGCATATATCTTTAATTGCATTCTTTAATCAATATTAGTTGGAGCAAACTAAGCATACTGCCCACATGTAAAACCCATAGGTAAATCAAGGACAGGATAATCAATATCAAGGTAAGTAGACTCCAAGCGGTTCATTAACATATGCATATGAATTGATATTTGCATTAAAGTGAATAGGTAACAAGGAGCCTCATATTATACTTGCCATAATTCAAAGTATCATTGCTGGCCTTGATCTTCAAAGAGTTGCTCCAGATCACCAACATAAAACTCACTATCTACTCGAGATCAAACAGCACCACACAGACATCCATACATACCTGCATAGCAAACAAACATAAGCTAATTAGAACAATACACCAGATAGTAGAAATAGAAGTTAAAAGGTTTTAAAACTATTCTACATGATGCTACGAACACGTAGACGCGAGAATCACTCAAATCGGAGTTAAAACAAAGAAGTTATGAATTACACAAGATTTCCTTTCGTAAAATAATAGATTAAATCTAACCTCAAATTTTAAAAGTGGAAAACATATCTAACAGTAGTATGAACACGTAGATTATGGATTTACGAACCCAACGCAAGTTGAACGGATCAAATCGGAGTTAAAACAGAGAAGATATGACCTACAGAAGATAGTGACAATTTTGTAAATAGATAGAACTTTATTTTCGAATTAAAATAAATAAAATATGATTTTTAAATCTGGCCGAGAACTACGGGTAGAAATAACAAGATCTCAAAGGTCTCTTTAGAAAAATTGTAGGGATGGTGGACGCAAATATCCAAAAGCAGAGGGGCTCTTAAGCAAGATGACAGTCGAAAGGGTATGGCCCGATCTGGACCGCCGATCACACGATGAACGACTGAGAAGGACTAGGTTTATTCCGTCATCTAGAATAGGACAAAGGCGGTGGGCGGCCATTGTAACAGAACCGACCAATTATACGAAATTAAGTAAGAAAATCATCCACCAGCGCAGACGATTGAGCAAACTTAAGCCCGTATAACCCGGTAGTCCGTGAAATCACGAAGGATTTCAAACCAACTCGTGTCCCAGCCATGATCGTAATAAGTTTAGCGGTCACCATCACATATTACATAAAAGTTCGTGATCTCAAATACATCAGAGTTTCAACATAGTTATTACAAACCAGTTCGAATGAAAATAGCGGAAGTCATTTGTTCAAACTACACACACACACGGAGTTTAAATAGAGTGCCAGCGAATGATCATCTCCAACAAAAGCATCAGATGAGACATAAGGAACGACCCTGCCCATGGTCCTAAGCATCACCCATCGCAGGATAAAGGCAGTTGATACAGTAGCCGTAATACATCTGCCCATCTGTAACAAGTGGGAATAAAACCCTGAGTACAAGAAGGTACTCAGCTAGACTTACCCGACATAACCGAAAATAAGTGACACCAAGGATTATGAAGGGCTTTATAGTAGGGTAGCTGACTCATTTGCAAAAAGAAGCATTTTTAGCATTTCAAGAACCTTTCTAAAAGCATTATTGCCAAGTTAATTATTATTAACCTGTCAACTAGATTTGCACCTATACTAGAGTAAACATGTGATTAAGCAGATAATGATAACCAATGATCATTAAGCAACTTCCATACTGTCATATTCATTATAACTGTCCAAGTGTTCCATAACATTTACTACGATGAAGTCACTCAAGTCAAGTGCTCACTATCCAGGAGCGATGGCGATTCGAATCGATTCCTAACCAGCTGGTGATTTATTCCTTACACAAACCTCACTCACCCGCTAAAGTGAGATATTGATCACCGAGTCAACTTTCCAGGAATCTCGAGTTTGCCAGGAACCACATGTACCCGGGGGCCAACCGACTGCACTTTGGTCTTATCATCTCGCCCCCGTGTCCTACCACACCTGCTCCGGCACAGTGCGCTGCGGGCAATCTACTCGGCCTGAAAAATCTCCCAGCTTCGTGGTCGGAAGGTACTTTATCCGGCCAGCTAAATGTAAGGCATGCGTTCAACATGACTCGAGGCCCAACAACGGCCGGTCCTTAATCGACACAGACGGAAACACTACAGTCCAAAACTCTGCAAGTCTCCGTCCGGTCTCAACTTCATTTAACACTTAGTTATACCATGACTTCATAGTCATCCAAGCAGATCCAGGTAACCACCTATAGCTCGCAGATGACAGGAAATCACCCGACTTCTACCGGTCTAAGCCAGCTAAGCATTGACTCGACTGCGGATAACAGGGTAACAAGGATGTAGTATAACAAAGGTAAACAAGGTATAATGCAGCAACGGTTGCAAACAACTCCTGAACGTAATGCATCAATTAAAGTAAAGCATTTAATTAAATAATTGCAAACCGGGAGAAAAATGCTCCGGGGCTTGCCTCTCTCGAAGGAGCTCGGACGGTGATCGGGGCACTCCGGAAGTTCCTCAACGTCCTCCTCGTCGGCTTCTGGCACTTCCTGCTGCTGCACCTCGAGCTGCTCCTCGGGCTCCTCGGGTTATGACGACTGGGTTCTCGGTTTGCGATCCTGTATGATGCAATGCGCGTAAGGGATTATGCAAACGGTGCATCGAATGAGATGAATACAATGAATATGTTTGAATGCAAGGTAGTCAACATCATCCAAGAAAATATACTACAAGCACATGTCATCTACTGCATTCTCTTCTACTACTAATATGTTTAAGTCAACACATCTTATCAAATGCTTCAAAGATACACCAAAGCTATTATTATTAAACAATCTTGCATTAAAGAGGATTATTTTATTTCTTTTTAAACTAAGGCTACAACAACAACCTATATTTCTGGTGCTTATAAAAATCTAAGAAAATTACAGTAGCATAGTACTACTCTAAGTAGACTACCATAAAAATTTCATGGCATTTGGGTAAGTAAACTATCCTACACAAAAATGACAAGCTATGGCATAAAAATGAGCATGAAAATACTTTGTACTATGAAAAGTGTCAAACAACAAATTGAGTATTTTTCCTAGATTCTAAACAGTAAATAATCACTATACAAAAATTACCACATGCATGTTTTATACAAATTTTGCTCTCTAGCAAAAATAACAAAAATCAGCCATTTAAGGTACTTGAACTACACCTAAAAATTTTCCCACAGCACATGCACGGCATACATTTTTCACAGAAAGTACATCACTCAAGGAAACTAACAAAACTGGAAGCATATTTTTCTGAGGTATATTTCATTTACTAGACATTTTCTCAGAAATCAGCATTTATTCACTTTAAATAAAGCTACACAGAAAAGTATCACAAATTTGACATGCAATATTTTTAACAGATAGATCTAGTCACAAGAAGCATAACAAAATTTGTTTCATACGTTTTGGAGCAACACAACTTGATATATACATTTACTAAGCATTTGAATCAAATTTTTAAACCATTTCTCAAAACCCATTTCCTTAAAACGAAAAACCAGCGCATGCAAACGTTGGGTGCACCCGGTGCTGTGCACCCGGGGTTTCCCTCGGTCGCTGCAGCTGGGCCCTGTGGCCCCACGGGTCAGCGACCCGAAGCAGGGGATAGGCTCCGCCGGTCGGTGCTCACCGGCGGCGAGCTCCTCCGAAGATGCAGGCGGTACCAGCGGGCTCCCCACGCGGAGCCGCACCTACGGGAAGGTTAGAGGTGGCCCGGCATCGTGGCGTTCCACGCGACCACGGCAGCCGCTCGCCGGCGAGAAAGGGGGACGGCCGAGCTCGGCCCTTACCTTGACGACGGCAGCCGCGAGTGAGCGCAAGCGAAGGAGCTAGGCGAGGCGGAGCTCCGGGCGAGATGAATCGAAGAATGAAGCGCTGGCGGTGGAGCACGTCGTCGGCGGGGCAGCGACGGTGGCGAGCGCGTGCGCTGCTGCTGCTGCGGAGCAAGAGGCAGGGAGACAAGGCGGCAAAAGCGAGGAGTGCGGGGAGAGGAGCGCGCGCTCGGACAACCTTGAAGGCGGAGCTCTGCCGGTCGGAGCGGGCACCGCCCCTCGCCGCCGGTGTACGGGCACCGCGTGGCGGCCAGGCAGGCGGTGAAGGCGGGTGTGGCGCGGCAGGTGGGAAAGGGTGGCGTGGGCCTGGGCCGGCGAAGCAGTAGCTGGGCCAAGCGCGAGGCGAGTGAGCGGGCGGCGGGCGCGGAGGCAGGCCGGGCGCGGCGCGGTGCTGGGCTGGGCCGAGCGAGGCGAGGCGCGCGCAGCGCGGGAGGCTCGCTGGGCCGGCTTCGGCTGGCGGGCCAGAAGCGAGGCGGCGGCCCGCTAAAACAGAAAACATTCTTTTCAATTTCCATTTTCAATAAATTTTCAATTAACAGTTTTCAAATATTATTTTGAGCAAGAAAATGACCTCTTTTGAAAATGTACCAAAAATGAAAGTTGTTTAGAATTTAATTCTCTACAACTTTGCTTTTATGACTAAAGTCCAATTCTATCTAGATTTTAAATTATACAATCAAAGTTAAATTTTTAACTCAAAACCCTAATTTTTGAGAATTATTTTTAAAGAAAAATTTGGCAATAATTTAAATACAAACCTTGCTCCAAAAATTGTGCTAAACAATTCTAGATGATTTACAATCATAACCAAACAAGTTCTACTAACCTAGCAAGCAAGAATCAGAGCAAAACAACTCTAATAAGTGTATGCATCACTTACTTTTCACAAACATGTTTCGTATGTTTTGAAGTAATGTTTCAGTTGTTATATGCAAGATTACGCATGTATGAATAGGATGCTTGATGATGCACGATATGTATGATTAGCAATGCCTAAATGCAGGCATAACACCGGGGTGTTACAGCCCTCCCCCCTTATAAAAATCTCGTCCCGAGATTTGGGTTACGAACCATTTGTTATAAAATTCTTCATAAGCTTTTTGTAGATACTCTCCTGTTTCCCAAGTTGCATCTCCCTCATCATGATGATCCCACTGTATCTTGTATGTTTTCACCACACTATTCCGAGTAGCACGTTCCTTAGTGTCTAACACCCGGACTGGTTGCTCACGATACACCAAATCTGATTTGAGTTGAATACCTCAAGGTTCTATTCTTTCCTCCGGAACACGCAAGCATTTCTTGAGATGTGATACATGGAAAACTGGGAAAACTGTACTCATTGTCTCAGGTAACTCTAACTTGTAGGCTACCGGACCTCTTTGTTCCAAGATCTTGTATGGTCCTACGAATCTCGCGGCAAGCTTTCTTCGGACTCCAAACCTTTTCTTCTTCATTGGCGTGACTTTTAGATAAACATAGTCACCAACTTCAAACGCAAGGGGTCTTCTTCTTTTGTCTGCATAGCTTTTCTGACGTGATTGGGCTGCTTTCATATTCTGCTGAATAATCTGAACTCTCTTCTTGGCTTCTTCTACAAAGTCAATGCCATAATACCTTCTATCTCCAGGTTCGACCCAATTCAATGGTGTTCTACATTTTTTGCCATATAAAGCTTCGAATGGGGCCATCTTGATGCTTTCTTGATAACTATTATTATAAGAAAACTCAGCTAACGGTAACCATGACTCCCATGATCCCTTGGAAGACAATACACAGGCTCTCAACATATCCTCCAGAACAGCATTTACTCGTTCAGTCTGACCATCTGTCTGAGGATGATAAGCGGTACTGCGAATTAAACTAGTTCCTAAGCCTTTGTGTAAATGTTCCCAAAAATGAGCCGTGAACTGTGAGCCTCTATCAGATATTATGCTCTTTGGTATACCATGCAACCTCACAATTTCTGCGACATACTTTTCGGCATATTGAGGTGGTCGATAAGTGGTTTTGACAGGTAGGAAATGAGCGGTCTTGGTAAGACGATCCACAATTACCCAAATCGAATCATGTCCTTTTTGAGTAGTGGGCAAACCTGTGATAAAATCCATACTGATATCGTCCCACTTCCAACTAGGGACTGATAAGGGTTGCAACATACCGGCAGGTTTCATGTGAATTGCTTTCACTCGACAACATGTGTCACATCTGGCAACATAGGCTGTAATTTCTTTCTTCATTTTGGTCCACCAATATCGAGATCTTAGTTCTTGATACATCTTACTACTTCCAGGATGGATAGATAACTTAGAAAGGTGAGCTTCATCCATGAGTTTATTCCTAAGCTCTCGATCCTTGGGAACCACAATACGGTTGTCAAACCACAACACGCCCTGTTCATCCACTTTAAAGTGTTGAGATGGCTTTTCCTTTATTTTCTCCTTGATGTGGAATATCCCCTTGTCGGTTTTCTGGCCTTCTATTATCTTACTCTCCAAAGAACAACTGATCTGAATACTATGTAACACAGCAGGATGCATTAGATCGAACCCATCTTCAAGTAATGGCTGCACATTCAAGTAATGTGACTTTCCTGCTCAAAGCATCTGCCACTACATTGGCTTTACCAGGATGATATTGCACATTCAAGTTGTAATCTTTGATCAATTCCAACCATCTACGTTGTCTCATGTTTAGCTCTGGTTGGGTAAAGATATACTTAAGACTCTTGTGATCCGTGAAAATATTGCACACATTACCAAGTAGGTAATGTCTCCAAATTTTTAGGGCGTGCACAACTGCAGCAAGTTCAAGATCATGTGTTGGATAGTTGACCTCGTGCTTTCTCAATTGACGTGATGCATAAGCTATGACTCTCCTTTCTTGCATAAGTACACAGCCTAATCCAGTTTTCGATGCGTCGCAAAATACATCAAATGGTTTCTCAATATCTGGTTGTGCTAGAACAGGAGCAGTGGTCAACAGTTTCCGCAAAGTGTGGAAAGCTGCTTCACACTCTTCTGTCCACACAAATTTATGATCCTTCTGAAGGAGACTTGTCATCGGTTTGGCGATCTTCGAGAAATCTGGTATAAAGCGACGGTAATAACCCGCTAGTCCTAAGAAACTTCTAATCTCAGGAACTGTGGTCGGTGCTTTCCAATTCATAACTTCTTGCACCTTACTTGGATCGACTGAAACTCCATTCTCTGACAGAATGTGACCAAGGAAAGGAACTTCCTTCAACCAGAATTCGCATTTGCTAAACTTAGCATACAATTGATGATCTCTAAGTCTGGTCAAGACAGTTCTCAGATGCTCTTCGTGATCTTTCTCATTCTCGGAGTACACCAGAATGTCATCGATGAATACTACCACAAACTTATCCAATTCTGGCATGAAAACTGTATTCATCAAGAACATAAAATATGCAGGAGCATTTGTCAAGCCAAAAGACATGACAAGATACTCATACAACCCGTATCTGGTGGAAAATGCAGTTTTTGGTATATCCTGTGGCCTAATCTTAATCTGATGATAACCGGATCTCAAATCTATTTTTGAGAACTACCTTGGCCTTGGATAATTGGTCAAACAGAACATCAATATGTGGCAAGGGATATTTATTCTTGATGGTCACAGCATTGAGTGGCCTATAATCTACGCACATTCTCAACAGTGCCCTCTTTCTTTTTCTTCACAAACAAAGCGGGACATCCCCATTCAGACTTGCTTGGCCGAATAAACCCCTTTTTCGACAAATCTTCTAATTGCTTCTTTAGCTCAGCTAACTCATCTGGAGGCATCCGATAGGGTCTTCTTGAAATCGGAGCTGTTCCAGGGACTAGCTCAATTCCAAACTCAATCTCCCTATCTGGCGGAAGACCAGGTAGCTCATCCGGGAATACGTCCGGGAATTCACACACTACCGGAATCTGATGAATAGGAATGACTGCTGTAGCACATGTAACACTTATAAGGTCTGTTCTTCGAGGCAATGGTACTTGGAAAGTACCCTCACCCAGTGGATCCTTAAGGGTAAGTACTCGACTTCCAGTATCTATGACTGCTCCCCAATCCTTCATCCAATTCATCCCTATAATGACATCCAAGACTAACCCAGGCATAACTATCAAGTTCACTCGGAACTTCCTGCTACCTAATTCAAGGGTTGCCCCTCGAACCATCCGGTTGGTCAAAACATCAGCCCCTGCTGAACTTATACGGTAACCATAACCCAATTCTGTGCATAGTTGTTCATGTTTCTGTGCAAATGCTTGACTCATAAAAGAATGCGATGATCCAGAATCAAATAGAACAACTGCAGGGTTTTCGTTGACAGGAAACTTACCAGCAGTGACGGGCTCTCCCTCTGGAATTTCATCCACTGTTGTACTATGCACTCTAGCATTATAAGTCTGCTGCTTCTTCTTGGGCGGGTACGGACAAAACCTCGAGAAATGACCGGGTTGATCACAGTTATAGCAGGGTCCTCTTACTGTCCCGGCAGATCCCACAGCTCCCTTGGAACTGCCTTGCACCGCAGTTGCGGCTGCTTTGTTGGGCTGTACTGCCATCTTGTACGGCTTTTGAGGTCCACGGAAATTCTGGCTTCTTGGCTGAGGTGGCCTGAATCTAGCACCAGGTGCCGATGGGCGATATGGGGGACGACCTCCCATAGGTGCTCTAGCTTGAGACGGCCCTCCTTCAAAGGCTCTCTTGCGTGTCTTGGCTGCGGTGCTGGCGTTGTTATTCTTCTCCTGCTTCAGACAGTCGCTGATGAAGTCATTGAATCTGACGCGGTTGTTGGTACCAACATGCTTCATCATTTTTGGATTGAGACCCCTCTTAAAGCTGGCTATTCTCTTAGCATCTGTGTCAACCATGTCGGGAGCATAGCGACATAAGTTGTTGAAAGCATGCAGGTATTGCGTCACGGTCTTGGTGCCCTGGTTCAATGCCAGAAACTCTCCCAACTTCATCTCTGTCAGCCCGGGTGGAATATAGACTCCACGGAAGGCCTCAGCAAACTCTCTCCAAGAAATCTGAGCATTTGGAGGGAAGGTGGTGCGATGGTGCTTCCACCACATTCCCGCCGGTCCCTGCAATTGAAGTGCAGCATACTCCGTTTTCAGCACCTCAGTCATCCTCAACACACGGAATTTATCTTCCATCGTGTTGATCCATTCCTCAGCGTCGAGTGGCTCTGTTGCTTCCTTGAATACTGGTGGCCTGGTGTCCATGAAATCTTTGAAACTGCTATACTGGTTTACTCCCATGCCACCGCCTTGATTGTTACCACGTTGCACGTTGTTGGCTATGGTGCGCAGAAAATCTTCCATGTTCTTCTGAGATTGTTCCGCGTTGCGCTGACTCCCGAGCAGCTGTGCGAGAAACATCTCGGGGGTGAACGGGGGAGGAGGTGGCAAATGCGGTTCATGGGGAGGCTCATTGTTGTTGCCATGGTTTCCACCACCACCACCACCGGTCCCCGTACCGTTAGCACCGGGCTCAGCGGCTTCATACGTGGTTCGGCGAGTGTTTGTCATCTGCATATTTCAGCAACAAGTAACGATTGAGTGAAGCTGTAATAATTGCGAGTGAAGGAAAACTTATGCCGTACTGAATTTACTGGAGAGAATAAATTCATACAATAAAACAGAGGCACAACAATCGCATTCCAATTAAAACGACAGCACTTAATCGAAATACTTAAACGGCAAACATCGCGTCCATAAAATCACATTGCCAGCATACATACACTGGACTTTTTATGCGTTCAGATATCGCATTTGAAATTCAAGTTCCAACCACATGCCAAGTCTCATACGTTCGAAACAACATACGATGGATTACATGCCAACAAAAGAAAGGTCATCGCGACAGGACCTAGATACTAGCGCAAAGCAACTAGCCTACTCCTCGGGGCCATCGTCGGGATCGGAGACGTCACCATCGCCTCCAGGTGAAACTACAGGCTCATCCTGGTCGTCGTCGTCGATGTCCATGCCAGCGGCATTCGGTGGAGCATATGGGCCAACCCCATTGTAGAGCGCGTGAAACTCCTCGTGCAGGTTGCCGTTGTATTCCTCTAACTCATCGACTCTCTGCAGCAGAAGGTTTCTTGCGTTCCAGGCTTCATTCCTTTCCTGAACCAACTGTCCAATCATGCGATCTGCATTGTTGTTGGCTTGAGTCAACGTATGCACTCGCTGCATAGCTCTATCACCTCTCTCAACCGCCTGATCTCGCTGTAAGTTCATATCAGCCAACTGCTCCTGCAAGCTAGCTATAGCTCGTGCCTGTCTCTTCTTCTGCTTCTTCCCTTTGAGCTTATCCTCACTACGCAAGCCAGTCAAAGTCCAGTAGGTACTCTCGAGACCCTCATATGCTCTGATGGCGGCGAACATAGCACTCATTGCCTGGTTGTCGCTAGCCTGTCCTTCAGCTGGACCTCTGACCAATGCACTTCCTTGAGGCTGAACCCAAATGGCATCGCGAGGATCATCCCTAGGAAAAGTACCAGCTAGAGCTGCTAGCAAGCTCACTGGGAAATCTGCTCATAATGTCCCTGATGACACGGAAGGCTGCTCCCTCTGCACCCTCAGCTGGAGTGCGACCCTCAAACTCCAAATGCCAACCATCCCAATCTGGAGCATCACCGAGAGCAGGAACCGTGATCTCCACCACTGCAAGTCCATCATCTGCCAACTGGCTCTCATTCCAAGAGTACACCGGCTCTTGACCCTCTGGGTACCCCACATCATGGAGCACTCTCCAAAGCAAAGTCGGCATGCCAAACTCGCTCAAGAAGGTGTCCAGTGGTGCGGTGCTCCCTCAGGGCCAACGGACGTCGGGGTGCTCTTCCTCCGGTGGACTTACGGGCGGTCTGCTTCGTGCGGGCCATCTGTAGCAAAAGTTCTCTTATTACTTCGGGGAAACATATTTTAGGTGATACACTTTTATCAAAATGAGATAATCAATTTATAAGGGGAGGTATGCATGAGATGAATGAGATGCACAAGTAACATGATGTATGTACGGGTCGTACGTTCTCACAAACTTAGGAAATAAATAATTTCTAACGACTAATTCGGTGGCATACAACGATCTCTCAATACGTAGCTAATACGTTCTACACGATAGCGTTGTTATGTACCTGCAGAAAATTCATTTCAGCCCAATT
This sequence comes from Miscanthus floridulus, assembly GCF_019320115.1. NCBI lineage: Eukaryota > Viridiplantae > Streptophyta > Magnoliopsida > Poales > Poaceae > Miscanthus > Miscanthus floridulus. The sequence goes on from NC_089586.1 coordinate 85,497,749, forward strand.
CCCAATGAATGCATAAAAGCAGTAAAGTTTTATCTACACGCTCTACACGAATCCCCAGATACGTGTACAACGGTAGTAACTACCCGAACCATCGTCCTATTGACGGCATCGCCTCCATAGACGGAAGACCCATACATGAGATACCTTTGTAAAACATGCGTAGAACATGTAATTACTCCAGCATCATATAAGCATTCACCCTAGATCGGCGGTGTATCCGATCATGCTCTCACAACTCACACTTACCGAGGCGTAGAGGCAAATGATCCATTCATTACCACTCAAACAAGTGGCACTCATACAATAGCACGCCGTATGAGCGACGAAAGAGAAATATGATGCAAGAACCCCAGTCAGTACTTAATTAAGCCACCTAAAGTCCTTAACTGGGCATAAAGGATATGATCACTGGCACACTTTATAGTTTTAAAATCACGTTTTCCAAATGCCTTTTTGTTTTAAATACACTTGTGAACAGTAACACGCTAAACCATGCTCTGATGCCAGCTGTAACAGAACCGACCAATTATACGAAATTAAGTAAGAAAATCATCCACCAGAGCAGACGATTGAGCAAACTTAAGCCCGTATAACCCGGTAGTCCGTGAAATCACGAAGGATTTCAAACCAACTCGTGTCCCAGCCATGATCGTAATAAGTTTAGCGGTCACCATCACATATTACATAAAAGTTCGCGATCTCAAATACATCAGAGTTTCAACATAGTTATTACAAACCAGTTCGAATGAAAATAGCGGAAGTCATTTGTTCAAACTACACACACACACACGGAGTTTAAATAGAGTGCCAGCGAATGATCATCTCCAACAAAAGCATCAGATGAGACATAAGGAACGACCATGCCCATGGTCCTAAGCATCACCCATCGCAGGATAAAGGCAGTTGATACAGTAGCCGTAATACATCTGCCCATCTGCAACAAGTGGGAATAAAACCCTGAGTACGAGAAGGTACTCAGCTAGACTTACCCGACATAACCGAAAATAAGTGACACCAAGGATTATGAAGGGCTTTATAGTAGGGTAGCTGACTCATTGCAAAAAGAAGCATTTTTAGCATTTCAAGAACCTTTCTAAAAGCATTATTGCCAAGTTAATTATTATTAACCTGTCAACTAGATTTGCACCTATACTAGAGTAAACATGTGATTAAGCAGATAATGATAACCAATGATCATTAAGCAACTTCCATACTGTCATATTCATTATAACTGTCCAAGTGTTCCATAACATTTACTACGATGAAGTCACTCAAGTCAAGTGCTCACTATCCAGGAGCGATGGCGATTCGAATCGATTCCTAACCAGCTGGTGATTTATTCCTTACACAAACCTCACTCACCCGCTAAAGTGAGATATTGATCACCGAGTCAACTTTCCAGGAATCTCGAGTTTGCCAGGAACCACATGTACCCGGGGGCCGACCGACTGCACTTTGGTCTTATCATCTCGCCCCCGTGTCCTACCACACCTGCTCCGGCACAGTGCGCTGCGGGCAATCTACTCGGCCCGAAAAATCTCCCAGCTTCGCAGGTCAGGAAGGTACTTTATCCGGCCAGCTAAATGTAAGGCATGCGTTTCAACATGACTCGAGGCCCAACAACGGTCCGGTCCTTAATCGACAAGACTGGAAACACTACAGTCCAAAATCCTGCAAGTCTCCGTCCGGTCTCAACTTCATTTAACACTTAGTTATACCATGACTTCATAGTCATCCAAGCAGATCCAGGTAACCACCTATAGCTCGCAGGATGACAGGAAATCACCCGACTTCTACCGGTCTAAGCCAGCTAAGCATTGACTCGACTGCGGATAACCAGGGTTAACAAGGATAGTAGTATAACAAAGGTAAGCAAGGTATAAATGCAGCCAACGGTTGCAAACAACTCCTGAACGATAATGCATCAATTAAAGTAAAGCATTTAATTAAATAATTGCAAACCGGGAGAAAAATGCTCCGGGCTTGCCTCTCTCGAAGGAGCTCGGACGGTGATCGGGGCACTCCGGAAGTTCCTCAACGTCCTCCTCGTCGGCTTCTGGCACTTCCTGCTGCTGCATGGCCGGCGGTGAGGGACCTCATCGGCGTAAACAATCTAGGGCCTATGGCCACGGTTCGACGAATCGAGAACACGGGAAGACAGAGGGAAAAATGGCGAACTTGATGGGGGTATTGGTTGAGGTCAGGACACAATGGAGGTGGCGGCGTGTGTGATCTTGCATCTCAAGTGTTCAACGAAGCTTCGGTGAGCATGGACAGCGAGATAGGAATCGAGAAGGTGAGCATTTTTGGTACCCGCGACATCCTTACCACGGTGTGAAGGCCGGAGAGCAGCTTGGAGTGTCGGCAAAGCGGCGAGGCGATGGGGACGCGTGTGATGGCGGCAAGCTAGGGTTTAGCGTGGCTAGAGCTCAAGCAAGGCGACGACGCTGCTCTAGGGCTAGGCAAGGGAGAGGCGGTACGATGCATGCGCTATTTATGAAGCCAAAGGGCGTGGGGCGCACGCCACCGAGAGGGCACGTAACTGAGACGGACACGGTCACAGCATAGTGTTCGGGTTGGCGACAAGAGGTAGGGGACGGAGCTGATAGGTGGGTCCCAGCTATCGATGAGAGAGAGGATGCAGGGCCACAGTGCAGTGACGGCGCGAGAGGGAGGCAGGTGTGTGGCTTCACGCGAGCTATGGGCTGGCTCATGGCTGGGCCACGGTGAAAGGTCCTTGTGTGGTTTTGATAATTGAGTGACAACCTAGGTGGACTAATTGTGTTTATGTGAGATACATAGGTGATTAGTCCATAGGTACATGTGTGTGAGCAACATATGCCATGAAGGTGAAAATGGTTTGGAGATGTTGCAAAACTCAAACATGTAATGATGAAGGAGCTCATTGCAAATGAGACATGACATTGAGTCATGTGATCAAGGTGGAGAAGATCATGACATGACTTGGCTTGATGGACCGATTGCAAGCGTGAAGGGTAAGTTGGAGGCTTTGGAGCGATGGACTATGTGGTGGTGAAGCTTGAGCAAGACTTGGCACCGATGGACGAAGGCAATGGTGAAAAGCAAGTGAGGTCAAGATCGATGAACCAACAAGATCACATGATGATATGAAGTGGATCATATCATTGTTGATCATGTTGGTGCATGTGTTGCATCGACATTGAAGGAGATGGAATGGAATGCGCAAGGCAAAGGTATAACCTAGGGCATTTCATTTCACCGGTCATAGGTGTGTAGAGAAGTTGATGATTGGGTTTATGATAGATGGCCGTACTATCAAGAGGGACAAACTTGTTTGCATATCGGTCATCTAGTGCCACTAGAGTAATCTAACTTTACATCGTCGCTAGGATTGAGTGGCGTGGCAAGTTGAGTGGCTAATCATTTGAAAAATGTTTGTGAAAATGCTAACACACATACACATGGTGGTGTATACTTGGTGGTGTTGGCATATTTATAAAGGAGATGAAGTTGGAGTTGATATGGATCAACTCGGCGAAGGAACAGAGGCAAGGGTTCGAAACTGCACCGGCGGAGTGTCCACCCATAGAGTGTGGACAGTCCGACGGTGCCACCGGTGCCCTATATAGAAAAGATAGGGTCTCATAGAGTGGACCAGACACTGGGGGTCCTTCGTCCGGTCAGTGGTGGCAGATAGCATGCAGGCGTCGATCTTCGATCGGACGCTGGCGCTGAAAGTGACCGAACGCTGGCAGGGTGCGTCCGGTTAGGCCGACGTATGATGACATAGGCGACGCAGAAAAGTTGGAGAAGGACCGGATGCTGATGCTGCGTCTGATCGTGATCGACTGGACGCGTTCGGTCGTGACTGGAACCTTACTGGAAATGATCGGACGCTGGGGTCCTATGTCCGGTCACTTTGAGCAGCTGTGTCCGGTCATCACTTGACTGTTGAGATCAAGCGACTGCGGTTAAACATAGAGCGACACGTGGATGGCGTAGAGCGACCGGACGCTGGTAGGGTGCATCCGGTCGATCTGACCGGAGCGTCCGGTCATCCCGAAATTTGTCCAGTGAAGAGGTAACGGCTAGTTTAGCCTATGGGGCTATAAATAGAAGGTGGTCTCGACCATGGCTTGGGTTGAGCACCTTGGGGGACTTTGTGTCCATGCTTGAGTGTGCTTAGGAGCCCTCCATCTCACATATGCTTGATAGTGATCATTCAATTATGTGAGAGAGCGATTCTAGTGTGATTGCATCATGAGGTTGCATTGAGTGGCACTAGATGGTTGTCTTGCAAGCCGGTGGCTCTTGTTATTCTTGGAGGTTGCCACCTCCTAGACGGCTTGGTGGTGGTCTCCGTCGAAGCCTGTAAGAAGCTTGTGCGGTGCTCCGGAGAAGAGCTTTGAGAGGGGCATTATGCTCGCCCCGTGGGAGCCGCGAAGAGCAACTCTAGTTGAGCGTGTCATTGAGCTACTCTCACTTTCGGGGTAGGTTCTTGCGTTGCCCAACGTGCGGGCTTGGCGGGTGATGCCAATTAGCCGCCGAACCACCAAGTGAGCGGTCGACACAATAGGGACATAGCGTGTTGGCAAGCACGTGAACCTCGGGAGAAAATCACCATGTCACTCTTGTTCTTCCCATTAGTTTGCAATCCCCTTACACAAGCTTGTGATTACTTTTATATACATTTGTGCTTGTGTAGTTGCTCTTGTAATTAGTTAGCTTGTGTAGCTCACTAGTTACCTTCTTGCTTGTATAGCATAGAAGTAGCTCCCTTGCGTGGCTAATTTGGTTTGTGTAACCTTGTTAGTCACTTTGCTTAGTTTATGTAGCTAAGTATTTGCGCTCTTTAATTTGGCATTGGTTGCCTTATTATTGAGCATTGCTAGTGGGCTTAGTTGGCTTTATGCTTTTGCTTACTAGCATGTGTAGGAGCTCCCTCATTGCTTGAAATACTAGTGGCATAGGTTTATGTGACCTTGCTTCTAGAATTAGTTAGGTGAGCTCTAGTTAGCCCGGCACCTTTGTTGCTTAATTAGGATCTTTGCAAGGTGCTAGAGAACATAGATAGATGGGTGTAATCTTGACTAGACCGATAGTTTTAATTCCACATTTGTTTCGATTAGCCAACGCAATTAATTTTAGAAAGGACTATTCACCCCCCTCTAGTCCGCCATCTCGACCTTACACACGCCCTGGTGTTGGGCCGGTGCAGAGGGGAAGGCACGGGCGCGGTTGTGGGCTGTTGCCGCTGAGTCGCCAGTTGGGCCACGCAAGAGAGAGGGAAAAGAGGGCCACACGGGAGAGAGCGCACTGGGCTGCGGGAGCTGAGGGAGAGCTGGGCCGGGAGAGGGAGAACAGGCCGGCTAGGCCAAAGAAAGAGAGAAGAGGAATACCATTTTCTTTTTTATCTCAAGTGTTTTTCAAATGCATTTTCAAATCTATTTGAAATAATTTGAAGTTTAGTTTCAAACCATACAATACAAAAGAAATACTATGCAACAACATGTATGCACAACCATGTTGCTGCCGTATGATCAATTTTAATTTAATGAAAAATATTATTTTCCTATGTTTCATGAGTACAAAAAATTCACAATTCAAGCATTTTAATTCTATTTTCGAAACTACAAATTTTAGGGTGTTACGGAGCATAGGATTACTATTTAGTAAAAATTAATGGTTGCGAAGCTACTCCTAGATTCAACCTAGAAGGGAGATTTAATTTTTTTACCATTATAACCAATGACACATCCTCAGATAGCATCTTAATGGTTGCCACTATATTTTCACCAGCGACGAGAAAAAATAGCTACGAATTTACCACTTTTGCTCATGTGGCACGCCAGCATGGATTCGAGTCAGCAGGACGTGTGAAATGTCCCTCCTGCCCTTTTCCTCTCCTTTCCATCACCTTCCTCTCCACCCACGCAGCTGGCATTTTGTTGAACACCCTCAGGGCCTCTCGCTTGCAGTCGGCCAGGAGCTCCACCCTCTCCCTTGACCACGCCCCCGCGTATCATCTCCACGAGGAGGTCCATGGCGTCGAGCCCTCTACGGCACTTCTGTTTGCCCACTCACGTCAACAGGGGTAGCTGTGGCCGGTGTCATTGAGGAACGCAAGCTGTTCCTGTAGCTAGAGCACGTCGATGCCGTCGCGCTCCCCCGCCTCATGGAGTTCAACGCCTACAACAACCAGCTCTCCGGGCGGGTGCCCGACGCCATGCGCGCCACGTTCGGCCTTGCCTCCTTCATCGGCAACGCTAGCCTCCGGAGGTCTGCGAGGTCTGCGAGACTGCGACCAAGCGCCAGAGCGCGTACTCGTGCGCATAGAAGGAGCCGCGAGTGACGCGCACGTACGTGGCCACGCAGCATGCGAGCACGCGCACGACAGGGACGTCGGAGGTCCCGCCGGCGCCGAGGAGGTGCGCGTCATCGACGAGCAGCGAGTCCCACCCCCACACATGGCGCCAGTTCATGGCTAGCGCCGTCGCAGACGCTCGGACTCAAGTTGGAGGAGGTGAGCGAGAAGCGGTAGTCGTCGGACATGAGGAACAGGACGATGCAGTCGATGCGCTCCACCAGGTGCATGGCGTACATGGTGAGGCAGCGGCGCGCGATGCCCCATGAGGCCTCCATCAGGTTGAGCAGCTTGGGGATTTGGTCATTGGCAAGACGTACATGGCGCTGCACATGGAGTTCTACGGCGGCCGGACAATGCCGACGTACTGGCAGCACACGGCCCTGATGGCGCAGCCAGAGAACGCAACGGAGCGGTGCGAGCTGCCGATGTCGTGCACGCGGCGCGTGCGGCCTGTGCGTCGCCGGGAAGGCCGAGTGCCAGTGCCTCAACAACAGCACCAGAGCCTCCTCCCCGCCGTGCCACGAACACGCAGAGGAGACCGTCGATTGTGCGCCGGCGACGGGCAGCAGTTGGGCTTCGACATGTTGCGGGCAGTACACGAGCAGGGACTCAAATTATTCGTTGTGGACGATTCTGTGGAAGAGTCCGAGCTCGCGGAGGTCGGCGAGGTCCACGACCAAGCGCTCGTGGAGGTCGGAGAGGTCCGCGACCAAGAGCTCGCAGAGGTCGTCACTGTCAGTGTCCATGGCTGTGGGGGCGGACGACGGACGGCGAGGGTCAGGTTGCGCGGGTTGAGGCCCTCTCTCGTGGCCTGCTCGACAGTCTGCACGTGCACGCGGTGGTTGGAGTCACCGAGGCACGAGGAGCAGCCAGCGCGCAGGGAGGCCCCGTGGCCAGGGAGATGAACGGTGGATAGGTTGAGCGGGTCGTGCTAGAGGAGCAGGAAGAAGGGAGGGTAGGAGGGACATTTCACATGTCCAGCTGACTCGAATCCACGATGGTATGAGGAGCTGACGTGCCACACGAGTAAAAATGGTAAATTTATAGCTATTTTCTCTCATCGCTGGTGAAAATGCAGTGGCAACCGTTAACATGCTATCTGAGGAGGTGATACTGGTTATAATGGTAAAAAGTTATATCTCCCAACCTAGAACATCAATACGTATAGAATTACTATATAGTAAAGAGCCGCTGGCAAGCTACTTCTGAATTGGATTCAACGTAGAAGACGCTATCGAGTTCTGCTAGAGATCGACAACCATATTTGAATACAAGACTTGCCAACATCAAGAAGATTCAGGACCTGTTTGGCACACTTACAATAGCTTTATGAGCTGTTTATTTTTAGCCAAACACTCATTTTCAAAACAACTTTACGGATGAAGTTGTTCTTTTCTTCTCTCGTAAAGACGTGAGTTGGGTTGAAGCTAAAAATAGTAGTTTATCCTAGCTCCCTCCCTCATGAGTTGTTGGTGAAACTATTTTGCCAAACACTTTTTTTCCAAAACAGATTAACTTCACTGTGCAACTGTTCCAAAACAGTTCAACTTCACTAAAAAAGCTGTTTGTGCAACTGTTTTCCAAAAAAAACAGCTTTTCTGTGCCAAACTGATCCTCAATCACAAAATGCTGGGAGTGAGGAAACACACACGACACAAACACTGCACACTTTATAACCAACAACAATATTCGATGGTTGCAGCCTGCAGGCTAAAATTGCAAGTAAGCGCAACTGGGCAGAGATCTTAAACAAAGTTGCACCAGCGCTAATCCAATGCTATGCTATCAGGGTTTATAAACTTTAAAAAATGATCATACTACCAGGTCAAATATTTGTCTATTCCACTTTCTGTGCTCGCTCATACGGTGCTTTACATTCCTTGTCTTTGGTCCGGTTTTTCCATCAGCATTCAGCAATTGTTTGTTTTCAACTGGATTTAGATAAAAGACAAGAAACTTCCACTTGAAAGAAATGAACTTCACACAAAGTCGATCTTAAAATAAGCAGGGGCTCTGCTTGTTTGTTAGATGGGTCAGTGAAGCTATATTTTGCATAAGCAAGGCTTACGGAAGACGCAAGTTGGCAACAAGTGATGGTTAGGTTGAGATCCAAAGGAAATATGACAAGACAGTGACAGAAAATTACTGAGTTCCTGAGCATAAAGAGAAATATGGGAGGCAATACAAAACTGAACGCACAAATTTGAACCTTACACAACGTTCAAAGAACAACCATTGTAGCAAACCATTGGACGATCTAAACTTCAAGAAAGGCAGATTCTGTCAAGGAGAAAATCTACTCAAACACATTATAATACTACTAAATTAAAATCCAATGACGCGTTATCAAACTTCCACCGATCCCTGAAAGCATTCATGCTTCAAAATGACACAAAAAGAAAACGGGCGTGCAAAAATTGTATACAAGGAAACAGGTTATGGGGCCTAAACAGTTCTACATTATCTAGTTAGGCCATGTTTAGTTCCTACCAATTCTAAACTTTGGCACTATGCAAAAAGAAGATTCTCCGTCACATCAAATTTGCGGTACATGCATGGAGTACTAAATGTTGACGAAATCAAAAACTAATTGCACAGTTTGGTTGTACTTTGCGAGACGAACGTTTTGAGCCTAATTAGTCAACGATTGGACAATTATTAGTCAACGATTGCGCGGCCCTGTCTCGTCCGATCCTGAGGGCGCGTGCTCCTTCTCGCCCGACCCCTCGGGCGCGGGCTCCGTCACGCCTGACCCGAGGGCACGACCCCGTCTCACCCGATCCCGAGGGTGCTCCGTCACGCCTGACCCCGAGGGTGCGGGTTCCATCTCGCTCGACCCCTCGGGAGCGTACTTCGTCTCGCCAGACCCCTCGAAGAGGGATTACGCCTCACCCGACGGGGGTCCGTACCGCCCCCAACCACTACGGGTCTAAGAGTACGAACCCAGGATCAAACTTCTGATACCATAAAGGGAGTAGGGGCGTCTTGATGTGACCCACGGCCACGACGAGCCATACCTGAGGACTCACGTCGCCAACACTGTCGGGCGTGCCGGCGCTATGCTACCTAATCTCCGTACGACTTCCGACGGGGGTATCTGCTAACCATGTCGCCCGCCAGAATGGATTGGAGCGCCACGACCGGATGACGACGCCCGCGTATTGCGCCAGTGATGAACAGGGTCACGACATGGAGCCGTCCCCATCATCATTTACAGGACCGGCGGGACCCGCGTAAAGGAGATGAAGGGCGCCACGATCTCGGAGGCCTTCGTCCTCCTCGCTTTTCTCTCTCTCTTTCTCTCGTGTAACCTGTGCCTTCCCCTTCATCTATAAAAGGGAAAGCAGGACGCCCCACGAAGGACACGGCTGAGCGAACTCAACGAGACTCAACTCCGTTTGACCCTTTCACTAGAAACTTGGGACCTGCTCCATCTCTCGCCCGTTTATAACCCCTACTACAAACTAGTACCGGTAACACGAGCAGCAGCAGACTGGACGTAGGGATATTCCGCCCAAACTAGTATAAATTCTTGTGTCCTCCGAGCACACCATCCGCGTCAGACGCGTAAATCACAAATTTACTAGTTGGTGATTCGAAACACCGACAAATATATATATATATATATATATATATATATATATATATATATATATATATATATATATATATATATATATATATATATATACTACCCTGTAGCTAGCTACAAAATAACTTATTCTGTAACGTTATGGTAACTCCTTAAGTGGTTACAGTAACTTCTTACTAAGTGGTTTACTATAACGTTATGGTAAATATCTCCATGTGTTATATTAACCCAACTATCGTAAATATGTATTGACATTATCGTAAATTAATATATAAAATTATCGTAAATAGAGGTGGCTATATAATAACTTATTTTGTAGCTGGCTACCTCCTTACTAAGTGGTTTACTATAACGTTATGGTAAATATCCCCATGTGTTATAGTAACCCAACTATCGTAAATATGTATTGACATTATCGTAAATTAGTATATAAAATTATCGTAAATGGAGACGGCTACATAATAATTTATTTTGCAGCTACAAAATAAGTTATTATGTAGCCACCTCCATTTACGATAATTTTATATACTAATTTACGATAATGTCAATACATATTTACGATAGTTGGGTTACTATAACACATGGGGATATTTACCATAACGTTATAGTAAACCACTTAGTAAGGAGTTACTATAATCTGGTAAATTAACATAATAATTATCGTAACTCATATATATATATATATATATATATATATATATATATATATATATATATATATATATATATATACCCCATGTGTTATAGTAACCCAACTATCGTAAATATGTATTGACATTATCGTAAATTAGTATATAAAATTATCGTAAATAGAGGTGACTACAGAATAACTTATTTTGTAGCTGGCTACTGAATATACTATATATATATATATATATATATATATATATATATATATATATATATATAAACTCGAATCAGTGCTCAGCAAATCCACAACCATAACCAATCCGGACTGATAGACTTAAGATAACCACAACATTAACAAGACACGGTAGAACGCTAGCAGCACTAAATAACATATAGATCAGACAACAAGCTGAGAAATTGGCTATTATAGGACTCCAAACGTTGGGTTTCTCTATAATAGGACTCCTAACGTTTGTTTCTCCAAAATAGGACTCCAAACAATTACAATAAGCTCTAATGACATTTTGTTTCTTTTTTAATCTCTTTTGTCATCTAAAAATACATGTATTTTTTGTATTGACCCTATTACCCTTCAGCAAGAGAAATTGGCTAGCAACGTCGGGGCCTGCTGCCCTAGCCCTAGGCGCTTCGGGGCCTGCTGTTGGGATTGGGAGATGAGGGCACACCAAATATACCTACACAAGCATCTAATCGTCGAATGGATGAAGAAGGCAATGATAATGAGCTTGGTCAAGATGTTGATGGTGCTGCCATTCCTACTAATGATGTCATACCGGGTGAGATCGTCATTTCATATGATAAGAACAACCCATCAATGGAGGTTGGGACACAGTACCCAACAATGGAAGAGTTCAAGCTGGCAGTGCGGACATATGCCATCAAGGAGTTCCATTTAGGAGTAGAGAAGTCAACTACGAAGAAATATAGGGGTTTTTGCAAGTCTGGTGATGAATCGACGGGCCCTTGTCCTTGGAGGATAAATGGGTCGAAACTGGATGGTAGCGCTACTGTGGAGGTAAAATATTTTTTTGTATGAACTACATTATGGTCTTCTGAGATGAACTTGTTTATGTTACAAACATGGTTTTATGAGATGAACTCGTTGCTAAATTCTTGCCGTTATATATTACTTGTAATTGTGTATGAATCAATTCTTGTTATATATTACTTGGAACGTTGTTATATATTACTTGTAACTGTACATGGCGGCCATTGCCACGGCCAGCAAGCCAAGGCAGCTGTGGCCAGCCAGCCACGGCCAGCCAGCCATGGCCACGGCCAGCCAGCCAAGGCACCTGCGGCCAGCCAGCAAAGGCCATAGCCAGCCAGCCAAGGCAGCGGCCCAGCCAAGGCCAAGGGCCGTGGGAAGCAAGCAGCCAGCACTGACCTTTTTTTTTCAAAACGACACAACAATCACTGTCAAAACACTGAAGGGAAACGGTCACGTTAGGAACAAATACATGTATTTAGATGTTAAAATAGATTAAAATGGCCCGAAATGTCATTAGAGCTTATTGTAATTATTTGGAGTCCTATTTTGGAGAAACAAACGTTAGGAATCCTATTATAGAGAAACCCAACGTTTGGAGTCCTATAATAGCCAATTTCTCCAACAAGCCACATCCAACAAGAGATCAGCAAAACCACAATAACAATAGAATATTCTGGCAATAAAATGGAACAATTGTTGGATAAATTCTCCGTCAGCCGGACTTTACGAGCAATGCATATCACCATCTTTACCCAGCATCGAATCGTACCACAAAACCATAACTAAGTAGATGCATCTGAAATTACTTAAGTAGTTCAATAGGCCACTAAGGCACTAACTAATTACGGGGAAAGAGACGATCCATTCACCGGGCGGCGTTAAGCCCGAGCAGCATCTGGCCATTGTCGCCGGCGGGGATGTAGGAGACGTTGGGTGTGCGCGCCAGCACGACGGCGATCTCCTTGGCCGCCTCGATCCTCCTGAGCTCGATCAGGCCGTTGCCCGCAGTGGTCGTGGCCTCGGAGATAAGGCGCGCGGCCTCGCTCTCCCCCTCGGCGCGGACGATGGCGGCGCGCCTCTCCTGCTCGGCGCGCGCGACGAGGAACCTGGAGCGCTCGGCCTCCTGCTGCGCGACCTGCTTCTTCTCGACGGCCTGCGAGAACTCCGGCCCGTAGGCTAGGTGGGTGATGGCGACGTCGTCGAGGACGATGTTGAACTCGCGGGCGCGCTGGGTGAGCGATTCGCGGACGAGCGCGGAGACGCGGGGACGCTCGGTGAGGAGCTGGTCAGCGTTGAACTGCGCGACGACGGCCTTGAGCACCTCGTTGCCGATGGATGGGAGGACCTTCTCGTCGTACTCGAGGCCGAGGGAGTTGAAGATGTCCGGGAGGTGTTCGACGTCGGGTCGCGACAGGACGCGGAGCGTGAGGTTGACCATCTGGAGGTCCTTGGTGCCGGAGGTGGAGGAGAAGCTGTGAGGGCGAGTGCGGATGTCGAAGATGAAGGGCTTCTGAAGGATGGGGACCAGGAAATGAGTGCCCTCTGACGTCGTATGCGGGAGCACGCCGCGGACGCGATCGAAGATGACGGCGCGCTCCCCGCCGTCCACCGTGTAGAAGGACGTGGTGGCCGCGGACGCCGCCACGCCCAAACCCACCGCCACCTTCGCCATCCGCGTGAGGAACGACACCGCCGCCTGCCCGCCGCCTAACATCGCCTCCTCCTTGATCTTACTTGTGGTGGGGGATTGCTCGTTGGTGGTGAAATTCCCTTTGGTAGTTTGGTTTGGGGTCTCGATTCGGCGGCGTGGTGACCTGGGGGGTTTTAAAGCCGTGCACGGGATGCCGCATCTCCTCCCCTTTCTTGGCAGGGAAGAAGATGAAGGTTCCAGTCAGCCGTGTTAGGTGGACGGCAGCGATGTGGTGCCGAGATTCGTGCGTGGACTGCACCTGCTGCGATTGGGCCTCGTGTTGGTTAGGGGACTGTGGGCCAGCGTGTCCGAGGAGGCCCGCGTTCTGGTATCTTGGTGGTCATAAAGCTGTAATCTTAAAAATGAAAAGCAATTCTAGATTTGTACTGAATAAAAAAGAGTAAATTTAATTTAAAAAAGAGTAAATTTACATAAAATATTACTCACATTTATATCTTTATATCATAAAATACATGTTTAATCTAACATACTTATTCGGTACTTATTTGTATAAGGTCTGTTCAATATTGAAATTTAATGGCCAATCGTAGGTCAGCTGATTAGTTTTTTTTTTGTGGAACCTATATGCCTGCGTCAATTTCTTGATTCGACATGGGTACTCGTATTTTTATATATTTATCTTTTAGATTTAATGGTGTTATTCTTTAAGTAAAATACGACGTGTCCCTCTCAACAAGTCACTTGTGGTAACTTTTTATCAATTGTAATATATGCCCTCCATTTTTGGAGGTGCCCATAAATATATGATGATGTGTGTGCGCGCGCTTTGACAGGGGTAAGTGTGTGTTGACAATGAGGCGTCTATGGTGACTTAGTCAACTTAAGATCTGTTGGCTCGTTCTTTTGAAGATGTTCACAGGGCATTATACTTTTCTATTGGCTCTAAATAATGTGAAATTGCTAAAACTTTTATCTAAGATTCAACTTTACAATGCAACTATAAAAGGGTAATCTATATCATATATCTTATATTTTCAAACCCCACTAGCAATTTATCTTGCCATGTAAAGTGTCCACGTCAGTATCTGCTAGAACATCCCACTAGTACATGCAACTCTCTCGCTATGCAAAGTGTCCACATCAGCATCCCACTAGCACATGCTATTATGTCTTCATTCAAGCTATTCACATTAGCAAACAACATCATTTATTAACATATATTTAGTTGTCCACATCAAAATATTAAAAATTATTCACTAACATGTATTATGATATTTATTCGTTCACATAAGTAAATATAAGTAGTATAATTTCATCTGCGATTCCCGCAGCACAACGCGGGACGTTCTTCTAGTTTCTTTTGTAAGTCTGTCTATTTCATGAAAGAGGTAAGAAAGTGTGGATCAAGAAGGGGAACATATAGAAATGCTCCCCATTTAAAAGTAGAAAGCACATTTTGTTTTTAATAGTCTAAACTGTATATTTTGGCCAACACTTAGTGAAATATTAAAGTAAATTTTCTTGAAAGAGGTAAGAAAGTGTGGATCAAGAAGGGGACATATAGAAATGCTCCCCATTTAAAAGTAGAAAGCACATTTTGTTTTTAATAGTCTAAACTGTATATTTTGACCAACACTTTATTAAAGTAAATCAATTGTATAAAAATTTATATTACTAAATTTGTGTTTCAAATGATTTCGCATTACCTTGATTTTGTGGCCATAAACTACAACTTTGTGACAAAAATAGTGATCAAATAGCTAAGAGGTGACTTGTGGATCTGTACTGGTAGAGCTCCAACTCCATGGTACGTCTAGGATTTGTAATTTCTAGGATAAAATAAAGTGGTTAAGCATGTATATTCAATGCAAATCAATAATAAAATGCTTATGCTTATCAAGTATATAATTAATTAGCATGTCCACACACTTCATATCCTAACGATCTATATTCAAATTAGCTATTTATGCCCCGTTTGGCAGAGCTTCACTTCACTAGTGAAGCCATTTTTTTTTGCTTCAGCTCCACGAACAGCTCCACTAGTGGAGCTAAAGCGGTTTTGGTAAACTATTTGGCAAAATGGCTTCCCTGTGAGAGCATGTTTTTAGGGGCCTGGAGGAGGAGCCGGGAGAAGCCACTTTTTTTGGCTCCATCCCACCCCAAATCACTGTGAGAGCATGTTTTTAGGGGCTTCACCAGTGAAGCTATTTCACTTTACCCCGTTTGGCAGAAAACGGCTCTAAACGGCTCCTGAAGCCGGTGGAGAAGCCCTGCCAAACGGGACCTTAGTGTGTCCACACTCCGTAATGTCGCAGAGTCAAATCAGTTCGGATCCACAGTACACGTTGAGTGGACATTGCACTCCAACCAACTCATGTGTTTTCAACCTCGTTTCTTGTAAAAGAATTGATGCGGGGTTGGCAATACAGACTCTAAAAAGCTTTATATGTTGATTTAACATACTCCCAAATACCGAGGTGGCGCTAAAACTCGAAAGGGCCTCTAGCCTAGAGGTTAAAGCACCTGAGTAGCATCTAGCAGGCCTAGGTTCGACTCTCTGTGGAAGCGAATTAAAAAGGACTGAAATAAAAAAAATATAAAAAATAGGTTGGTGTTTCCCATGCTGACTTCAGTAATAAAGGTGGCGCTAAAACTCCACAATCTCACGCCAATAAACACATGAGCATAATTCAAACTAGGTTGGTTATCACATACAACCCCCAACACCCAAGGGCCTAATGTCGTAGTCGGCCTAACAAATCTGCAATTGGGCAAACACGTCCATGTCCGCCAAAATCGGTTTGATACCACTTGTAACGGCCTACCATCCAAATGACTCAAATCATTCTGTATGCAAAGTGAACCACACACTCCCACCAACCCACTTATGCTTATGTTCTCATTTCATGTAAAAAGATTAACTCGAGGTTGGTAGTATGGACTCTAAAAGCTTCATATGTTGGTCTAGCCCACCCTCAAATACCAATCATAGTGTTAAACCCCTAAATGTCTTCAACAAACACATGGGCCACTATGGACCTAATTCAAACTAGGCCAAATGTTACACACTCTAGCTTCAAGCATCTCTGAGTCTAAGGATGGCAACTCCACAAATTCTTGGTGCCGGAGTTGTACTAAACATGCGAAGTACATAATATTTACACATTGAGACCATCGAGGAAGGAAAATATCAATTTTAAAATAGATATATAAGGGGCTTGATTGGAAATAAATACAAATAGAGTATGATTTGAGAGTAGAAAAGTTTCATTGGGGAAGTTGTTCATCGATGTTCGTTGCATCCATTAAAACACAACACTTTTACAAGATGTTTTAGTTCATGTACATTACCATTGAATTTCACATCTTTTGTTCTCTTCGAATACTCGTTTGCCGTGGTGAGATAGGAGTTGCGGTGTTGTTGTTCCCTAACAACTGCTAGGATCTTTGGTGCATGAAAGATTGACTCTATGGTTATAAGTGGGTACTTGGAACTTAGAAGGCATCACGTGGGGTGTGTGTGTTGCATGTGTAACAGTGAAGACAACCTAGTGGTGAACTGGTGACCATGGTGGAGCCTAACAGGGGAATATCAACCTCTCTCTTCGTCCTCTTCTTCTTCCCCTTTTTCTTTTCTTCGGCTTCATTTATGGTCAAAACTTTGTTGGTGAAGCTTATGGGGCATGTGTATTTATGCTAGGGTTGAGGGAGTGGAGAACACATGTGGAACTTAGTTTAATTTTACTTCAATCCACTTCAACACATGTGGATTGAGATATATACATGTGCATCCAAATAAGTGAAAGCTCTAGTTTGGTTTTGGTGAATTGATGAAACCCTAAGTGCTAACCTAGTTTATCAAAGTAATTATGAGATAGGTGGCACTACTCCAAGTGTTGAAGCAAATGAAGATCATGACATGATGATGGTGATGCTATGGTGATGATCAAGTGCTTGGACTTGAAAAGAAGAAAGAGAAAAACAAAAGGCTCAAGGCAAAGGTATAAATGGTAGGAGCCATTTTGTTTTGGTGATCGAGACACTTAGTCAGTGTGATCACATTTAGGATCGATAGCCATACTATTAAGAGGGGTGAAACTCGTATCGAAATGAGGTTATCAAAGTGCCACTAGACGCTCTAACTCATTGCATATGCATTTAGGATCTAGTGGAGTGCTAACACCCTTGAAAATATTTGTGAAAATATGCTAACACATGTGCACAAGGTGATACACTTAGTGGTTGGCACATTTGAGCAAGGGTTAGGAACTTCACCGGCGGAGTGTCCGCCTATAGAGTGCGGACAGTCCGATGGTGCCACCGGTGCCCTAGACAGAAAAGACGAAGATCACTGTAAGTGACCGGACGTTGGTCTTGGTTGGACCGGCGCATCCGGTCAGTGACAGTAGAGGGCGCGCAGCGTCGGTCCTGCTGACATGGCAGTGGATAGAGGAGTCGCCGAGTGACTGAACGCTGGGTGTATCCAGTCGAGCATGACCAGACACGTCCGGTCACGAAAAGTCGTCTCTAGATGCTTACTGGAAATGACCGAACGCTGGGGTTCAGCGCCCGATCACTTCGCAGCAGCGCGTCCGGTCGTCACTTGACTGTTGAGATCAGGCGATCAACATTTGAAGAGAGGGGACACGTGGCACACATCGCATGACTGGACGCTGAAGTCCAGGGTCCGGTCAATATGACCAGAGCATCCGGTCACCCTGTGTTGTGCCCAGTGAAGGGGTACAATAGCTCTATTTCATGGGGGCTTCTATTTAAGCCCCATGGCCGGCTCTAGCTCACTCTCTTGGCCATTTGCATTGACATAGCAATCTTGTGAGCTTAGCCAAAGCCCTCCCACTCATCTCCATCATTGATTCATCATCTTTGTGAGATTGGGAGAGAATCCAAGTGCATTGCTTGAGTGCTTGCATCTAGAGGCACTTGGTTTTCGTGTTTTGCTGTGGGGTTCGCTTGTTACTCTTGGTGGTTGCCACCACCTAGACGGCTTGGAGCGACGAGGATCGTCGAGTGGAGGTTGGTGATTGTCTTTGGCTCCGATCGTGGTGATTGTGAGGGGTTCTTGACTTTTTCCCGGTGGAGAGCCAAAAGATACTCTAGTGGATTGCTCATGGCTTGTGTGATCCTCATCTTATGTTGGTTGTGCGGCACCCTATTGAGGGTTTGGCGTGTGATGCCAATGAGCACATGAACCTCCAAGTGAGTGAATCGCCACAACGAGGAGTAGCTTGCCGGCAAGCAAGTGAACCTCGGTAAAAATTCGTTGTGTTCATCATTTGATTCCGAGGTGATTGGTCTTCATTGTTATTCATTCTTGTGATTGATTGGCTCCTTCCTCGACTCGGTGGTATAACCCTCTTGCTCACTCTCATTACATTACCGCAAACTAGTTGTCAAGCTCTTTAGAGTAGCTAGTTGTGATAGCTTATTAGTTTGGTTAGTGTGGCTCTTTAGTTAGCTTTTGAGAGCACATTAACTTAGTGTAGTGTTATAGCTATTGTGTGGATAGAAACTATATAAACTAGAATTATGGTAGATGGCTTGCTATTTTAGTAGGCTAGCGCAACACTTGCTTCGCCTCATAATTGTCTAACCGGTTTATTAAGTGTTGTTGTAGAATTTTTTAATAGGCTATTCACCCCCCTCTAGCCATTAGGACCTTTCAATAAGGCCTAAATCTGGATATGTAAGCACCTGTATTTCTCGTTACATTACATGGAAAAATAAACATTCATTTACAAAATATTAGGGCTTAATTACTTGAGCATTTTAGAAGCATTATAAGAATTAGCAGTGAAGATCAAGCTAAGTACTAGCCATGCCAAATAAAGTATGTTACATCAATTATTGGTGGTACTAAATTTCTATTGCACCATCAATTGTCTAAGTGTACTTTTTAGTTTCATACTTCATTAAAAGTTGTAGTTTGCCGATTATAATTAATCCTACTGAGCAGTCCTTTCTACATGTGGTAGCAAATTACATCGTCCTTTACTAATTCATAGGAGAATCACATTTTATTCTACTTCTATGGGAATGTTTGATCAACTAAAACTTTAATAAAACATGGCTAAATATAAGTTAGCTAATAAAATTATCGACTGGTTTGGCTGACCAAGTTGGTTACTGCAGGCTTAGTACCTCCCTATTGGTGTGGTCGGAGTTTGAGTCCTAGGAGACTCACTCTTGTGGCTTCAGCAACAGTGACCAGGAGGTGAAAAAAACTCCCTTGTCTATCCCACATCCAAAGCACAGGTCTGTGGTTAGCTCATCTCACGGAGTTGCATGCCGCTGTGAAAGTGTGGGACAAGGGTTTAAGGGTTTTCTCAATCTACGTGTCAAGTTTAAGGAAAATGGACCCTAGGCCCATTTACTTTGGATTTCGGTGTTTGATGATCAACACAACCAAACTAGACTAATGTGTTTGCTAGTGTCTATTTTATAGTTCAATATGATGCAACACGGACTTGGACCAACTTTGGAACGTGAAGAAATTGATCAACACTCAAGAGAAGACATTGGAGGAGGTGTTGATAGCTTGGGAGAGAAGCAAGGAGTCCAAGATGCGAAGATGACGAAGCCTCAACGAAGAAACATGAAGAAATAGCAAGAGGGGCACCGCCCTAGGCCTTGCGGTGCACCGCTAGGGGGTGGTAGTGCAACCAAATAGAGGGTTGCTATAGTTGGAAGGAGAGGGGGGCACCAGACAACAACGTGTGCACCGCCCTGGTCACCTCCATGGGGTGGCGGTGCACTGGACAGGGGGTGGTGGTGCCACCGCCCTAAAATTCCAGAGAGCAGCGAAGGGAGACTCGGGCACCGCCCTAGTCACCGCCCTTAGGGTGGCGGTGCACCACCCTGATGAACAGTACCCCAATGGTCGGCCTATCAATGAGCAACGGCTAGTCCACGTGGCGATCACCGCCCTATTCGATGACCACGCAGAGAAGAGGATCTAGGCCACAACAGCTAGTTTTGACTTGAGGGCTATAAATACTTGCCCCCAACAGGCCATTTGGAGAGTGAGGGAGCTGAGGGAAGATAGGAGGGTGTTGCTACACCTCATTTGTGCTCTCCACATGTATAGAGCTTAAAGATTACTTGGTGATTAGCGTTGGTGCTTTGCGAAGTGCTTAGGTTAGTAAGACCACACTCATATGCGCTTGCTCTAGGCTTATGTCTAGTTACTAGTGGGGTTTGCATACCTCTAAACCCAAGGTGCTTGCACGCACCATGTTTGTACTAAGTGGGGCTTGTAGTCTTGCGATATCACACCAACCACGTTTGTGGTGTGGCCACCACCATGTACCAAAGGGAGCAATGTCCACGGCATTTTAGCCAGAACCTTGATAGTGAAGATGGCGGGGAGCGGTCCGGGAGAGGCTTGCCGGAAGGCACACCGGAGACCCACTTGTGCGTGGGGAAGGCCCAGGGTTATCCATGGAGTTACCTAACCGAGAGCTTGGCCCTTGCGAGGGATTGCTTGTGAGGGGCTCCAACGAGAAGTACGGAGAAGCTTGAGCGCTTCTCGATACCTCAGTAAAAATACCAGAGTCATCGACGGGAGTTTGCATCTCTACCTCATCTTTACCTTCCATATTTACATTGTTACCTAGGTTGTGTGCTTTACTTTTCTAGCATAGTTGATAGGCTAGTTGATAGGGTTGAAACCTAGGTTGTAAGACTCTTTTGCGGTAGAGATATCAATACATTAGCAAAACCGTAGTTGCACATTTAGATAAATTACTTTCTTGCATAGGTTTTGCTAATGTGGAATTAGAAGCCATAGTTTAGAGTAGATTTTTAAGTTACCTAATTAACCCCCCCTCTTAGGCGTTACAATCCCCTACAAATGGTATCAGAGCCGGTTGGCTTAATTTGTACCTTTGGCTTCACCGTCGTTGAGCCGACGCTATTTATAGTGGTTGGGATGGATACCTCTAGGCCTCTGCACTTTGACGGCACTAACTTCCCTTACTATAACGCTAGAATGGCTTGTCACCTTGAGGCGGTAGATTTGGGTGTTTGGAGAGTCACTTGTGACGGGATGAAACCCATTAAGAATCCCGATAAACCCATAAAGAGTGAAAAAAAAGAAATTCATTTCAATACTAGAGCTAAAAATTGCTTGTTTGAATCTTTTAGCACGGATGTGTTTAACCAAGTGTTCACTTTAAATACAACACATGAAATTTGGTTAAAATTACAAGAGCTCCATGACGGCATAAGTAATGTCCGTGAGCAAAAACATTGCCTAGCTCAACAAAGTTATGATTCTTTTGAAATGAATGATGATGAGTTTGTTCGTGATATGTATTCATGTTTGAATCTAATTATCAATGAGCTCAATTCTATAGGATTAACAAAGCTAGGTGATGTGGACATCATGAGGAAGATCATCTCCATGCTACCACAAAAGAAATATGCAAGCATCATCACCATCCTTCACAACATGGAGGACTTGAGCACCATGACCCCGGCCATAGTCATTAGCAAGATAGTGGCATTTGAGATGTCACGTAAGATGGGTCATGAAGAAGCCTCTTCATCAAGCAAAGGCAAAGCTCTCGCTTGTAGTGAGCACAAGAAGATGAAGGGCAAGCAAGTTGAGACAAGCTCAAGCTCAAGCTCAAGCTCCTCAAGTGAAGAAGAAGAAGAACATGAGGATGATGATGATGAAGAATCAAGTGAAGATGATCAATCTTCCTCCTCCACCTCTGACCTTGATGAAAAATCAATCAAACTTATCAACAAGGTGGAGAAGATGATCCAAAGGCTCAATGTCAAGGGTGTGTCCATCTAAATTCAAGATTTCATTTTCACCAATCAAAGAAATGAGCAAAGGAAGAAAGGATACTATGGATGCGATGAGTTGGGGCACTTTGTGGAAGTTTGTCCAAATAAGCCCACACCCAAGACAAAGAAGAAGGCGTGCAATGACAAAGCCCTCACATCAATAAGGTCATGGGATGATTCTTCATGTGAAGAGAAAGACCATCACAAGAGGTGAGGGTACAAGCACTCATCATCAAGCACTTCACAAGTGTGCCTTATGGCATGAGGTAACAAAAAATCTATCCCTAGTGATAGTGACAATAATAGTGATAGTGATGATGAGCTACCTTATTATGAGCAACTTGTGCAAGAAAATCTTAAATATGCTAAAAATTGCACTAGTCAATAAAAGAAGCTAAAAATGTTGCAAGAAAAGCTAGATATTTCACAAGAAGCATATACAACCTTGCTTGAACAATATGAGACATTTGTTAATCTCAATATTGAGCTATCTACTAAAATTGAGCAACTTGAGGCTAGTGCAACAACAAATACATGCACAATCAATGATGAACAACTTGTAAAGAAAAATAAAAAATTAAAAGAAAAGTTAGCTAGCTCACAAGATGCCTATAAAAATTTGCTTGCTAAAATGGAAACCATGTGCAAACATTGTGATGAGCTAACTAATAAAGATGCAAATCTTGAAGCCATTGGTACAACCCCCACCAAGGCACCTAAAAAGAAAATTTTAATTTTTGACATGCCTAAAAAGGATGCCTCTACTTCTTGTAATGGTTTATGTTTAGACTCACCCTTGTGCAACCAAGTTTGTGTTGAGAAAGTTGTTGTAGATCCATGCACACAAGAGGTCACAATGGAGAATGAGCAACTCAAGCAAGAAGTGGCTCGCCTTACCAAGAACTTGACTCAAGTCAAAGGTAAAACAGAGCAAGCCCAACTTCATCAAGATAACACCGTCAAGAAAGTGAAGAAGCTTGATGAAGGACAAACCATGGTTTGCTATGTATGCCACAAGGAAGGCCACAAGTCCTATGAGTTCAAGGTTGTAGGGTCGAGATGGCGGACTAGAGGGGGGGGTGAATAGTCCTTTCTAAAATTAATCGCACCAGCTAACCAAAACAAATGTGGAATTAAAACTATCGGTCTTGCCAAGACTACACCCCTCTATCTAAGTTAACAATCACCTTATAAAGATCCTAATTAGGCAATAAAGGTGCCGGGCTAGTTAGAGCTCACCTAACCAATCTAGCTTGAAAGGTCACACAAACCTATGCAACTAGTACTTCACACAACCGAGGGAGCTACTACACAATCTAGTAAGCAAAAACACAAAGCCACCTAGGCTCACTAGCAATGCTCAATAACACAGCTACACAAGCCAAATTAAAGAGCGCAAGTTACTTAGCTACACAAACTAAGTAATGTGACTAACAAGGTTACTCAAACCAAATTAGTCATGCAAGGGAGCTACTTCTATGCTACACAAGTAAGAAGGTAACTAGCAAGCTACACAAGCTAACTAATTACAAGAGCAACTACACAAGCACAATGTATGAAATGTAAGTACAAGCTTGTGTTGCGTGGAATGCAAACCACTGAGAAGATGATGAAGACAATGTTGACATGATGATTTTCTCCTGAGGTTCACTTGGTTGCCACGAAGCTACGTCCCCGTTGTGTCGATCGCTCACTTGGTGGTTCGGTGGCTAATTGGCATCACCTACCATGCATGCACATCGAGCACCACAAGAACCTACCCCAAAAGTGAGGGTAGCTCAATGACACGCTCAACTAGAGTTGCTCTTCATGATCCCCACAGGGTGAGCACAATCCCCCTCACAAATCCTCCTCTAGAGCACCGCACAATCTTCTCACGTGCTTCAATGGAGTTACAAGCCACCAAGCCATCTAGGAGGTGGCAACCTCCAAGAGTAACAAGCACCACTAGCTTGCAACTTGATCACCTAGTGCCACTCGATGCAACCTCATGATGCAAAGCACTAGAATCACACTCACTCGCAATCAGATCGCACTCTTGCAAGCACAAGTGAGTTAGAGGGCTCCCAAGCACACCTACACAAGCCACCAAGGCTTAAGGGTGCTCAACAACCAGCCCAAGCCTAAGCTCCACCTCTATTTATAGCCCCCAAGCCAAATAGAGAACTTGGAGCAAAGCTGCTGGTTTTTGCAAGGGCACCGGACATGGTGGTGCCCCTCCCAACGGTCAAATTCCAACGTCTCGAATGGTCACCGGACAGGGGTGGCGGCGACCACCCAGGCCAACCCCCGAAAACACCCCCTCTCTGGATAAAAGGGGTGGTGCACCAAACATGGCACGACGGTGCCCATGGCGGTGCCCCCCTTTCCTTTTCCTGCTATCGGAAAAAACACAGTGGTGGCACCAGATAGCACCCGATGGTGCACCATTGTGCACAGGGCGGTGCACACAACCACTAATGGTGCCAGCGCCTAACACCCACTCCTCGGCCTTGTCCAGCCGGGCACTGGCGGTGCACCGGACAGGGGGTGGCAGTGCCACCTAGGCAGCACCCCGAACCCGGTTTTGCCTCCTTTTCTTCACCTTAGCCAACACCTTTGCAAATGTGCCAACATCACCAAGTGTTCACCGATATGCAAACAAGTTTGTCCTCTTGATAGTACGGCAATCTATCCTAAACCCGGTCATCAACTTCTCTGCACGCCTATGACTGGTGAAATGAAATGCCCTAGGTTATACCTTTGCCTTGCGCATTCCATTCCATCTCCTCCATTGTTGATGCAACACATGCACCAACCAAACACCAAATGATATGATCCACTTCATATCATCACATGACCGTATTGGTTCATCGATCTTGACTTCACTTGCTCTTCACCGTTGCTTCGGTCCATCGGCGCCAAGTCATCACTCAACTTGCCATTCACACTTGCAACTGGTCCATCGAGCCAAGTCTTGTCTTGATCTTCTCCACCTTGATCACATGACTCCATGTCATATCTCATATGCAATGAGCTCCTTCATCATCACATGTGTGAGCTTTGCAACATCTTCGAGACATCTTCACTGTCATGGCATGTATTGTTCGCACACATATACCTGTGGACTAATCACCTGTGTATGTCACATAAACACAATTAGTCCATCTAAGGTTGTCACTCAATTACCAAAACCAAACAAGGATCTTTCAATCCCCCCTTTTTGATAATTGATGACAACTCTACAAAGATATTGAAATTAAGCACTTTTGGATTCATGTTGCTTGCCCAAGCAATTTTACCATGTGTAAATGATTTTAGAAAAGTACCACAAACCCAAATTGGTAGTATTAGCTCCCCCTACATATGTGCTATAGTGTTTGGTTTGAAGCTCGCACATATACATAGATTGGAAGTGTGGGAGAGTAAGTACTACCAGTGATGCTAAGGTGTAAAAGAATTAACCTTTGATGCGTGATACCAATCGGAGTTGCACTTTTAACACCATCCTTAGCACCATGAGTAGCTAGACAACAACAATACTAGAAACTCCATGAAATCAACATTATAAGCAAGGTTCTAGTACCACGTGTAGAAATACAAGTCTAGCTTCCAACCTATGCATGCTAGTTATCATATCATCAATCAAATTCTACAACTAGCATACACCACACAAGCATGCATATCATATTTAAAAACTTATGCAATGCAAGCAAGCATATGAATATGCACATATCAAATGCAACCAATCAAAGTTCATGAGCTTGCTCCCCCTACTTGTGTGCTTCTCTTGTCCAAGAATTTTGATCCTTCTCAATTTCTCAATGTTGCACCCTCTTTGTCCATATTCATGTACAAATCCAACTTCCCTAATGCCTCTTGCATATTTCATATCTTTGTACCACACTCTCCCCCTTTGTCATCAATTTCCATAAAAGGTGTGCATCTTGTTGATACAAAGGGTTGCATTGGGGTAGATGGTTGACACTTGAATCTTATATTTTTGATGGACACTACTTGTATAGCTCTTTAGACACCATGTGTAGGATCTTGTGACCTTGATACCAATTGGTGTGACACCTCACCCTATGTCATAGCATGGGTCATTCACTTGATAAACTTGAGCTCTTGTAGGTGAGGGATGCATTCTTTATTTTAATGATCACTTAAAGTTGAGGATCACTTGTGGAACCACTTTCTTGTATGGTTGATACCATGTGTAGAGATGTGATGCCACATATAGGATTGATTTGTCAATAAAACCATTTTGTGAACATTTGCTATCATCATGAGTACCACTTGTAGGATATCACTTATGAGTTGATCTAGACACCACTTGTGAATTCTTGATGAAATATTTGAGTCTAGATACCATTTGAAACAATCAAAACAAGATATCCATTTGCATTGTTGTCTTGTGCTTGTACTCTTGTCACTATCATGAGCTTATAATGTTGACTTAAACTAAGTTGATTTGCCTAAGCTTCCAAGTCCGGTTTGAACCAATGATAAGCTTCTTCACACCTCTTTCAAGGGTTATCTTGCCAATGTTGTACTTGTTACTTGTTAGCAATCTAAAATAAATCAAGTACTTGAGTTCACTAGCTCATGAACAAACTCATACACTAACCACTAAATCAATTAATTATTCAAACAATAGTGGTAGGCTATGAATTTCAAAGATTTTCATTTGTCATGCATGATCCTAATAGCATTTACTATATGCACTAACCACATACTAGTAAGGGATGAAATGATCATGCACATTACAATGATACCTTTGCTATATTGGAGTAGAGGATAGTCACATAGATTCCAATTCATTACTCCACTAGCAATGTAAAGTCCAATTTATAGCATGGTAAAGACCAATCATCATAGATAGAGTCCATTCTTCACCCATATGAATTGAGAATCACTAATATGATCAAGTGCACTATCATGATGTGGTTGACTTGCTTTATTCTTTGATCAATGCTTGCATGAGAGAATTATTTAGAATACCACTTGAATTGCCATGACTAGCTCTCTTTTGGGTGTTGCTTGCTTTTCTTGATCAACCCTTTTGATTGCTTCAACTAAGCATCTCAAATGTCACTCGGATCACCACTTCCATGTTAGCCTTATAAGCACCACACTTGGTTTACCTACACATAGGTGGCAAGCCCCTACACTAGGGAGAAGTGACCTCTCTCCAAGAACCATTCTTGATACTCATTAGAAATGAATTTGTTGATTGATCCAAGTGATGGACTTATTTTAATGAATAATCTTGAATCCTTCTTTAAGTCATTTTCTTTCTACATGTTTAAGTCCTTTTGTCAGGTTCATAAACCCAAGGTCCCCGATGGGCCTGCTTCCCAGCAAAAGCTCGGCCCAGCAAACGGCATTACAACAAACGTGCGACTCCTAGGCCGGCATAGATACCTAACGATAGGCCGAAAGAGCAATCCAGTCTCCGACCAGAAGACCTGGCCAAGGAGGAGACAACACTCGCTTTTGACTCTGACCCGCTTTTCTGACCGGGAATACACCAAACCTCTGCCTATAGCTCTTCTCCGATTGGCGCAGTTGGAGCCGACTGGGAACGACCGACCAGGGATGCCCGCTCAGTGAGGACCAAAGAATTAGGCAGAGCAGATAGTCAACCATAATACTGAGGACCATACCCTGCACACCTGCAGGACAGTACTACCAGTCCATGCTAGAAGTAATGGGAACAGGGATCCCGATCTTCCGTCAGGTGGTGGTAACTATCGTTGTGGCGGAGAATGACACACCGATCCGGCTTCAGATCGAAAGATCAAACCCTACAATCTTAGCACCATAGCTCCTCTGGTTATCAACCGAGTCTCGGACTAGGTTGACCTCGCCAAGAAGGCTAATCCCTGCCTACGCAACGAAGAACACAAGCAAGAACAAGAAAGAACACAACCAAATTGCAGATGAATGATTAATCTCTCAAAGTTGGGGTCTCACAAACCGATGAACGGTGAAACTATTCTTGACAGAATAATCTAAGCAAAACCCAACCCTAATGGAGGGGTGGCAGCTATTTATGAAGACTCTAGGGTCGTGCAAGACCCCTGGACATGCCCCTAATGGGCCCAAATACAATACACGGTCCAACGGACCAAAAGACGGTGTCGCAGCACCCTGACAGATTCTGGATGCTGACTTGTTTTGATGATTCCTGTTGATTCTGAAGAGATTTTGATGTGAGACCACTTGGATTGGCTTCCTTATCAAATTAGCTTTCCATCCATATATGGATCGTCAAAAAGAGAGTCCGGATACGTCCTGGGTGACCAGTTTAAGGCAGACTCGTCCTGGAGGCCGAGGCAGACTCGAAATCGTGTTGGACCAGGCCTCCGGTTCCCGTTGGACGTCCTTGCTGGTCATCTTTGCCTCCACCACGTCCTCTAAGTCCTTCATGACCCTCTCCAATGTTCCTAAGCAAGATAACATCATTAGGTAGTAGTCTATTCTCATAAGTATAAAAAGGATCACTTAAGAACGAGCTCACCTCTAAATTGAGTTGACGCATTCAAGCCCGGGTCATTGGACCTTGCATGACGGTTGGAGGATCATTGGGTATATCCGAAGGAGTGATGTCCTCATCATCCTCCCCCTCTTGAAATGGAGTCATCCTCGACTCAAGCTCATCTTCTTCTCCCAAATAAGGTTTCAAATCTGCAATGTTAAAGGTGGGACTAACCTCGAACTCGGGTGGCAACTCAAGTTTGTAGGCATTATCATTTATTTTCTCAATTATCTTATAAGGACCAGCTGCTCTTGGCATTAATTTAGATTTACGCAGCTCAGAAAATCTATCTTTTCTCAAATGTAACTAAACCAAATCACACGGTTCAAGTTTAATCTCTTTTCTACCTTTACTACCAATAATTCTATACTTTTCATTCATGCTTTCAATATTTGTTTTAGTTGTTTCGTGCAACTTACGAATAAAATCAACACGCTCTCTAGCATCACTATGTATTCTCTTAGTGGTAGGTAAAGGCAAAAGATCAATAGGAGCATGGGGGTTAAAACCATACACTACCTGAAAAGGACTTACCTTGGTGGTGGAATGTTCCGCCCTGTTATATGCAAACTCCATATGCGGCAAACGCTCTTCCCACATCTTCAAATTGCGCTTCAAAATTGCTCTCAACATGGTGGACAATGTTTGATTCACAACCTCAGTTTGCCCATCAGTTTAGGGATGACATGTTGTAGAAAACAGTAGCTTGGTCCCCAATTTATTCCACAACGTGCGCCAAAAATGACTCAAGAATTTTGCATCGCGATCTGAAACAATAGTAGAAGGCATACCATGCAAGCGAACGATTTCTTGAAAGAAAAGTTCAGCAATATGAACAGCATCGTCGCTCTTATGACAAGGAATAAAATGTGCCATCTTAGAAAAACGATCAACCACCACAAAAATGCTATCCCTCCCCCCTCTTAGTCCTTGGCAAACCCAACACAAAATCCATAGATATATCAGCCCAAGGAGTAGAAGAAACAGGAAGAGGCATATGCAAACCATGTGGGTTCAACCGCGACTTAGCTTTTTGACATGTGGCACACCGAGCCACGTACCGCTCTACATCTCGCCTCATCCTTGGCCAAAAGAAGTGTGTGGATAGCACCTCATCTGTCTTCTTGGCACCAAAATGTCCCATCAATCCGCCTCCATGTGTCTCCTGCAACAACAAAAGACGAACAGAACCAACTAGAATGCATAGGCGGTTAGCTCTAAACAAAAACCCATCATTGATCATAAACTTATTCCATGTACGTCCCTCTCTACAATTAAGCAACACATCCTTAAAATCAGGATCAAGCGCATATTGCTCTTTAATTGATTGAAGACCAAAAATCCAACAATCAAGTTGGGACAACAATGTATATCTTCTAGACAAAGCATCAGCAATCACATTATCCTTCCCTTTCTTGTGTTTGATAATATAAGGAAAAGATTCAATAAATTCAACCCATTTAGCATGCCTACGATTTAGATTATTTTGAGAGAGAAGATACTTAAGCGATTCATGATCAGAATGAATAACAAATTCTTTAGGCCACAAATAATGATGCCAAGTCTCTAAAGAACGAACAAGTACATACAATTCCTTATCATACGTGGAATAATTAAGAACAGGGCCGTGCAATTTTTCACTAAAGTAAGCAATGGGTTTACCATCTTGCATCAAAACACCTCCAATGCCAACTCCACTAGCATCACTTTCTAGCTCAAAAGTCTTACCAAAGTTTGGAAGTTGCAGCAATGGTGCGTGTGTAAGCTTGTCCTTCAAAGTGTCAAAGGACTCCTCATGTGCCTTTCCCCAATGGAACACCACTCCTTTCTTCGTCAACTCATGCAACAGGGCAGCAATGGTGCTGAAATCTTTGACGAAGTGGCAGTAGAATCCTGCAAGACCAAGAAAACTCCTCACCTGTATGACGGTTTGGGGAACCGGCCAGCTCTTTATGGCTTCAATTTTCATCTCATCCACCTCAATTCCCTATGGAGTTACAACATAGCCAAGAAAAGAAACTCGATATGTGCAAAAGATGCACTTCTCAAGGTTACCAAATAAACATACATCACGTAAAGCATTAAAAACAACACGTAAGTGATCCATATGTTCATCAAAAGACTTGCTATAAATCAATATATCATCAAAGTAAACTACCACAAAATGACCAATAAAAGCTCTTAAAACCTCATTCATTAAGCGCATGAAAGTGCTAGGTGCATTTGTCAAACCAAAAGGCATAACTAACCACTCATACAACCCGAATTTGGTTTTAAACGTAGTTTTCCATTCATCTCCAAGTTTCATTCTAATCTGGTGGTAGCCACTTCGCAAGTCAATCTTAGTGAAAATTATAGAACCACACAACTCATCAAGTATGTCGTCTAACCTAGGAATAGGATGATGATACCAAATAGTAATATTATTGATGGCTCTACAATCAACACACATACGCCAAGTTCCATCTTTCTTAGGAACCAAAAGTACAGGAACGGCACAAGGACTAAGGCTTTCACGTACATACCCGTGGTCCAAAAGGTCTTGGACTTGCCGCTAAATTTCTTTAGTCTCCTCGGGATTGGTTCGATAGGCAGCATGGTTGGGCAAGGTTGCTCCTGGAATCAAATCAATTTGATGCTCTATTCCTCTCATAGGTGGCAGCCCCAGGGGTATCTCAGCTGGAAAAATGTCCTCATACTCCTGCAAAAGGTTAGTGACAGCAGGAGGCACCGAGCTAACAATATCATCAAGCGAAAACATAGCTCGTTTGCATACCAAAGCATAGCAAATATCATCATCAGAAATCTCAGCAAAGTCACATTTTGTTGCAAGCATAACACCACCCTTCAATTTAATGCCCTCAGCCTTAGAAATAGATGTAGACTTATCCTTTTTAGGTGGGAAAATAGAATTAGCAACTTGCTGATTTTCAGATTGGACATCATTCAAACTAGCAGCGCGTTCTCTATCAGCTTGTACAATTTGAGCAGGGGTCAAAGGTACCAAAGTAATTTTCTTTCCTTTATGCACAAAAGTGTATTTATTACTCCTACCATGGTGTGTAGCATCATTGTCATGTTCCCAAGGATGACCCAATAAGAGTGAACAAGCTTGCATAGGTACCACATCACAATCAACAGAATCAGCATAAGAACCAATAGAAAATGATACTCTGCAAGTTTGTGTTACCTTTGCTTTACCTGAATCATTTAGCCACTGAATATGGTATGGACGTGGGTGTGGGCGTGTGGTCAAGCCAAGCTTCTTGACCAAATCAGAACTCACCAAATTGTTGCAGCTACCTCCATCAATAATGACACGTGCGCGACGGTCGCTGATGATGAAGAAAATCTAGAACAAGTTATGGCGTTGTAGCTTCTCAGGTTGCTGGACTTGTGAGCTGAGCACCTGCTGTATAATGATGCTCCTATAGGCCGATGTGGCCTCGTCACCAAGGACTTCACTGTCCTCCTCATCTGCATCTTAGTCTTCTTCATCCTCAATGTCAGAGGTGCTGATGTAACCATCTTCTGTAGCAATATATGCCCGCTGACTTGGACAGTCCTTCTGCACATGGCCAATGCCATGGCAGTGGTGGCACTGAATGCTCGAAGTGTGTCCCGTCAATGCAACGGATGAGACACTCTTGGTAGGCACCTGCAAAGAATTTTTACCTGAATCTGAAGGTCGTGTGGGAGGTGCCTTAGGTGTAGCAAAAACTCTAGAGGCTATTGGTCGCTTGCTCGCTGGTGGAGGCGCTTGAAAAGTGGTTGACTTGGTCAGCCCCAAAGATGGTGCCGAGCATGGCGTGTATGTGGTGCTGACCTTGCTCTTGCTCTGCTATTCACGCCCCTGCAATTCATTTTCTGCAAGCATAGCAAACTGAAACAACTGGTTGACAGTGTTAAATTCTTTATAATCAACAATGTCCTGAATCTCATGCCTCAAACCTGAATAAAAACAATAGATGGCATCTTCATTTCCCTCTACAACACTACAACGCATCAATCCCTTTTGGAGCTCACCATAGTAATCCTGTATAGATTTATCTCCTTGCTCTAAACGCATTAATTTCTTACGCAAGTCTCTATGATAAGAAGGAGGAACAAAATGATCACGCATAGCTACCTTAAGTTTTTCCCACGTACTAGGTAAAGCATCCTGTGCAGCTAGCCCATTCCACCAAATAATAGCAAAATCCTTAAACTCACTAGTAGCTTGTCGAACTCTATGATGCTCAGGCACAAGGTGAGCACTAAACTTTTGTTCTACTGTCATCTCCCAATCAAGATATCCCTCAGCATCATAATGACCCGAAAAAGATGGTATTGTGAACTTAATCTTAGCATAAGGATCATTGGGTACACGGTGATTATTACCTTGATGGTGGTGGACACCACCCATACCTGTCGTGTTGCGGCGAAGACATCATCGTAATCTTGCTTGTCGGAAGGCTGCTCGATCTATGTTCCCAACGGCATCATGCACCTTGTCTTCTGGCAAGAGACCATCGGTGTTGCTGCCGGAGACATCATTGTTGTTGACCGCCACCAATGTTTCCAACTCAGTAACCTTGTCGGTTAGCGTGGAAATTCGTTTGTCCAATCTCTCCATGCTGTTGCCAATGTTGAGTTCAATGAGTGCGTTAGTGACAGCCTTCCTAACGACCTCATTCATCCTTTTTTGGGCATCCTCTATAATAGCTTGTAGTTGCTCTTGGCTGACACACTCGTTGAAACCCTTAGGATTATTATCTCCAGTCTGTTCACCTCCTGTCATGGTAAACACAAAAACAGGAACAAACGGTGAAAGTTATCCCTACCAAATGACTACGTGGTTGCAGTGGTGTCACTTTTCATAGCAAGTGGAAGCGTCTTACCAAGCTCTTACAAAGTTCTTACCAACGCAAGCAGTGGGCGGTACAACTGGCGGCTGATTCGTGATACCTGTGAGGCAGTGGTACCGAGATTGCAAAGCCCTTTTTCTGTACTGATCTAAAGAATTTGTGGAGCTTGGAAGCAAACAAAGAGTAATATGTATATCTGGCACACAAGTCAGTAACAGAAAGTAATGCTGAATTATAGTCCAAAGTACTTGTTCTCGTTGCTGGTCTAAAATGTTCCAAGTACCAGGCGTGTGACAAAAGTATGGTGGATAGAAAGGTGACAGGTGTGTGAAAAATAAGTATGGTGGATGGAAACAGCAACACAAACAAGGAACCAGACAGCACACGCTAACACAGCTCACTTTGGTCTTCTCTATGTGCTCCTCTAGATATTGTTCCTCTTTTGCCCCTCTCTTTTTTTCTATTTTTTGGGTTGTCGTTGTTTTTTTGGGAAAGTTTGACTTTTTTTATTTTATTTTTTTGATATTTTCCTTTACTTAGGAGCACAAAATAAGTAACCACAAAAAATATGAGCTCAAACAAGTGTAAGACGTGGCCTGTGGAATTTTCAGAAAACTTGCTCAAAATCGACAAAAACCTTGTGACCACGAAAAGAGGATCTTGTGACCACTTTTTGACCAATTTAAAATTTCTGAACATTAACAAGGCAGGGGATGGACAGATCCAAAATTTTTTTCTGATCGATTTTGATATATGGAACGTCGAAATCGGAGTTCGTATGCGAAAACTAGACCAGTTTTAAGAATTGGCTCCGAATTAGAGGACAAAACGGGAATAATGTGCGCAAAACTGGTCACAACAGCAATGATTTGATGGAAATGATGGGGGAAAACACACGAACTGGACTCTAACATGACCTAACCAGCAACAAGACCTCGACCAGGACACAAACTCAACACGACGGACTCTGAAACCGAAAATGCAAAGGCTATGGCGTGGAAGGTTCTAGGACAGGAAATAAAAGTATGGCACTGGACTATGGGACGAAAGCGAAACACTCAAAACTAGGGGATAAATGTGAACCTGACGGTATACCTTAGCTCTGATTACCACTTAATGGGAACGGGGATCCTGATCTTCAGTCAGGTGGTGGTAACTATCGTTGTGGCGGAGAATGACACACCGATCCGGCTTCAGATCGAAAGATCGAACCCTGCAATCTTAGCACCACAGCTCCTCTAGTTATCAACCGAGTCTCAGACCAGGTTGACCTTGCCAAGAAGGCTAATCCCTGCCTGCGCAATGAAGAACACAAGCAAGAACAAGAAAGAACACAACCAAATTGCAGATGAATGATTAATCTCTCAAAGTTGGGGTCTCACAAACCGATGAACGGCGAAACTATTCTTGAAAGAATAATCTAAGCAAAACCCAACCCTAATAGAGGGGTGGCGGCTGTTTATGAAGACTCTAGGGTCGTGCAAGACCCCTGGACACGCCCCTAATGGGCCCAAACACGATACACGGTCCAACGGACCAAAAGACGGTGTCGCAGCACCCTGGCAGATTCTGGATGCTGACTTGTTTCAATGATTCCCATTGATTCCGAAGAGATTTTGATGTGAGACCACTTGGATTGGCTTCCTTATCAAATTATCTTTCCATCCATATGTGGATCGTTGAAAACGGAGTCCGGATGCATCCTGGGTGACCAGTTTAAGGCAGACTGGTCCTGAAGGCCGAGGCAGACTCGAAATCGTATTGGACCGGGCCTCCGGTTCCTGTTGGACGTCCTTGCTGGTCATCTTCGCCTCCACCACGTCCTCTAAGTCCTTCATGACCCTCTCCAATGTTCCTAAGTAATATAACATCATTAGGTAGTAGTCTATTCTCATAAGTATAAAAAGGATCACTTAAGAACGAGCTCACCTCTAAATTGAGTTGACGCATTCGAGCCCGGGTCATTGGACCTTGCATGACGGTTAGAGGATCAGCGGGTATATCCGAAGGAGTGATGTCCTCATCAAGAAGGGTGCTTTGCAACCCTTCAAACATGTCAGAACACAAACAGTGTTGTAGGCGCCAACATTTGTCCTACAGTATGGTAGGCGCCGACATTTGCCATACCAGAAGAACACGATAGAGCCTGCCACATGCCTCTAGGCGTCAACAATATTGTGGCCGCCGACAAACTATCTTGTACCCAACGGCGTGGGTAACAAGACTAGGAAGCACACACACTCTCTTTGTCTCTCTCTTAACTTGTAAGGCCGTCCCCTTCACCTATAAAAGGGGATGCACTCTCTCCTAAAAGGAGGACGGTCATTCCGACTCTCTCTTTGCTAAGCTTTAAACATTCTGAGCACTCGGGTAGTTCCATAGCTCTAGAACTCTAAAGCTACACATAGTGTATGCTCCAATACTTAGCGCATGGTGGAGGTCCCGTCACTCTTGGCCCTTCGGTTTGGAGTCTGACCAGACCTCTAACACCCCCTTTTTTATTCCCACTTGTTTGTAACCCCACAGCAAACTTTGAGCACCTGAGCTCAGGAATAAAGTCACTGACCAACTGGAACTGGACGTAGGGCACGTTGCCTGAACCAATATAAACCCTGTGTCATTGAGTGCTATGCCACATCCGATCACAACGTATGGCAAAACTACAAATATTTACTTGTTGGTCACTTTTCGCACCGATAGTTGGCACCGTCCGTGGGGAGGACACCATACGTTCACGCTTTTGGTCATCGGATGGCCCACCTTTTTGCCATCTTCGTCATGACGGGCTCAAGCGATACGATTCGCTTTGGCTCACTGGAGTTTCCCATGCTCCCACCTGTTGGGATTTGGATTCCTCCCATCTTCAAGCCATCCCAGACCTTCCTCTTCAGAAGCCTGGACTTCGTCGTCGACTAGCTCGGCATGCTTCGCCTTTGTGAGGAGGCACTTGTCCTGGCGCCCGTCAGAGGAGGAGAGCCCTCCATCAGCTCTAGGCCACTCGGTGACCTCAACGATGAGACACCTATGCTTCGCTCCAAGCCCACACTAGGCTCAAACCCCACTGGTTCCAAAGGGGAAGCTGCTTGGATACATCATGTCCGAATGCAGCATCGAGGCCAACCCCAAAAAAATCATGACCATCTCCAACATGGGCCCTATACACAATGTTAAGGGCGTACAGAGGCTCATCGGCTGTTTGGCTGCCCTAAGCCAGTTCATCTCCTAGCTAGGCAAGCGAGGGATGCCTCTCTACAAACTTCTAAAAAAGACAGATGCGTTCGTTTGGACTGAGGAAGCACAACAGGCTTTGGAGAGCCTCAAAGCATCACTGACGTCAGCTCCAATCCTCGTCGCTCCTGAACGGGGAGAACCCCTCCTCCTCTATATCGCGGCAAGCAACCATGTCATGAGCGCCATCCTAGTCATCGAAAGGGAGGAGCTGGGACACCACCTGAAGGTCCAATGACCCTTATACTTCATCAGAGAGGTACTCACCAACGCCAAGGTTCGGTACCCCTAGGTGCATAAACTTCTATACACCATGCTAATGGCAACCCGGAAGCTCCTGCACTACTTCACCGACCATGAAGTCATGGTCGTCACTTCATTCCCGCTAGGAGATATCATCCACAACTGTGACGCCACAGGACAGATCTCCAAGTGGGTGCTCGAGCTAATGGCCATGACATCAGGTATATGCCCCGCACTGCTATTAAGTCTCAGGCTCTCACGGACTTTATCGCCGAATGGAAGGAGGTCCAGCTCCTGATCCCAGACATCACCCACGAGTACTGGATGATGTACTTTGATGGGTCCGTGATGGCGCCCAGCTCGGGGGTTGGAGTGGTTCTGATCTCCCCGGACAGGAGCAGGCTCCGCTACGCAATCTGCCTCCATTTCTTGGCCTCAAACAACACCGTGGAACACAAGGCCCTCATCAACAGACTACGCATCGCCATCGAGCTCAGCACTATGTGGCTGTACGTTCACGGTGACTCAAAGTTGGTCATTGACCAAGTCATGAAGGAATCCTCTTGCAAAAGCCCCCTCATGGCAGCATACTGCCAGGAGGTGCACAAGCTCGAGGACAAATTCTAGGGGATCGAACTACATCATGTCCCCCGAAAGGACAATGATTCCACTGATTTTCTCACAAAATTGGCTGTTAGGCGCATTCCATCTCCAGATGGGGTCTTCATCAACGACCTTCATGAGCCGTCTACCCACATCCTGGAAGGTCTGATCTAGACGCACTCTGACACCAACTTGGCACATGGGAGCTCTGACCTTGGTGCCTCCATGACGACGTTGCCCATTGACATCACCATGGTAGCACTTGATCAAGCCGACTAGAGAGCACCGCTACTCGCCTACCTCCTCGAGGAGATTCTCCCACTAGAAGGACTAAAGTGCGATGGATCACTCGACGTGCCAAAGATGTTCGTCACATTCGGTAACGAACTTTACAAGCAAAGTCCGTCGGGAGTACTCATGAAATGCATCCCTACCGACCAAGGGAAATAGCTCCTCCTCGAGGTCCATGTTGGAATCTATGGACATCACGTGGCCCCAAGGTCGCTAGTCAGAAAAGCCTTTCATCAAGGTTTTTACTAGCCCACTGCACTGCGAGAGGCAGATGAGGTCATCCACAGGTGTGAGGGATGCCAGTTCTATGCTTGGCAAACTCATTTGCCGACGTAGGAGCTTCAAACCATCCCCATCACCTAGCCATTCATGGTCTAGGGCCTCAACATGGTCGGACCCCTCAAAAAGGGGCCAGGTGGCTTCACTCACCTACTCATAGCGGTGAACAAATTCACCAAGTGGATAGAGGTGAATCCCATCACCAACATTCACTCAGAAGAGGCGGTCAAGTTCTTCCTTGACATCATCTATCGTTTTGGTGTTCCTAACTGTATCATCATTGACCATGGAACTAACTTCACTAGGAATAAGTTCCTAGACTTCTGCAACAGATATGGCATCAGGATCGACTAGGCCTCAGTTGGACATCCACATACTAACGGTCAGGTCGAACGAGCCAATGGCATGGTCCTCCAAGGACTTAAGCCATGAATCTTCGACTGACTCAATAAGTATGCTGGGCGATGGGTTGCAGAGGTCCCAGCAACCCTCTAGAGCCTAAGAATGATGCCGAACTGATCCACAGGGTTCACACCTTTCTTCCTGGCTTATGAAGCTGAAGCAGTGTTGCCCTCTGACCTCGACCATGGCGCCCCAAGAGTGAAGGCCTTCGACCGAGATCGAGCCATGGAGGCTTAGCAGGACATGGTTGACCTGCTCGAGGAAGCTCATGAGATGACCATCATCTGCTGTGCTCGCTACCAGCAAACTCTCCCTAGGTACCATGAAAGAAAAATCAGAGGGAGGATCCTCGAGGTTGGAGACCTCATGGTTCGAAGAACCCAATCAACCAAGGAGAAACATAAACTCTCTACACCATGGGAAGGACCCTATACAGTGACCGAAGTGATCTAACCGGGCACCCACTGACTGAAGGATGACAATGGCAACGTTCTCACCAACACATGGAACATCAAACAGTTACGTCATTTCTTTCATTCAATGTTTGCTCCTACAAGCACCCCAGCCCAAACACTCTTGGCCTAGGTTGCTCAGGGGCTCCACGAGGGTGCGATACCACCCTTCTTTTTTTACTATCATATAGTAATACTTTTCACCCAAATGAAAGGGTAGTTCATTCCTTTAAGTTACCCTATGTAACTTATGTTTTAAACTCCCAACCGATCACACCCCACCACGACCTACGGTTATGAGCAACTGAGCCTCATGAGCCACGCCTAGGTTCTTAAGGTTGTAGCCTATGGGTCAAACGGGTAGGTGCAAAAAAGAAAGGACAAAAAACAAAGCTATGCTAGGGTGAAAACAAAGACGGATGGGACAAGCTTCCTCTTACGAGTGATTCCATCACAAAACAAAATTGAAGTATTCACAAAATGTAAAAAAATTGTTCACACATGGGCTTCCCCCACGAACTTAACTTTTACATATACTAATTGCTTCTACTCTAAATTCTATTATGGCTGCCCGGCGGCTTCGGCTGACGGCACGGTCGACGAGGATAAGGGCTGCTCGCTTTTCGATGGGACGATGTTTGGCTCGGTCGGAGGAGGGACGATGCTCGCTTCTGACCTGGTCTCGACTCTATCCATAGGCTAGATGACATCTTCCTGGTGAGCGCCTTTAGCCACGCTCGAACGGTGAGCCTCAATCACCCACTACATGGAGACTTGCTCAGCCACCATCTGTGCATATGGCACCAACCTCTCCCCAAGCGCATGGATCACATCCACGCTCCAACCATCGGTGTACCCTCTATAGATGGCGATGAAGTCTAGGTCCGGGTGGTGCGTCACCACTGAAGTCAGCACCCCCGACGTCTCGTAGAACATGCCATTAGAGATGAGCACCCAAACTTCGTTCGGGACCTCCGCCAGCTGGACGACGGGCGTACTGGTGCTCGGCGCTGACCCAATCACCTCAGAAATGACCACCTGGGTGACATTGTGAATCTAGTTGAGGTCCCCCTTGAGAGCACATCACTCTTCGAGAGACTTGGCTAGCGCCTCCATGCTCCGACCGATCGCTGTCTTGGTTGTCTCCAGCTCTCGCTCCATAGAATCAATTTTTCCACCCAGTTCTAGAAAAAGGATGACAAGTTCAGAAGCAAAGGAAAGGAAAAGCCAAGGCATCAGCCAAAGGTGGAATAGATACATACCAAGGCGGGTGCTTTTGAGGATGGAGAGTCCTTCCTCTTGCTGGGTCACCTTCTCGAGCAGTCGAGCGTTCGACTCCTCCGCCCCAAGCACCTGCCCTTGGAGCGTGAGCACTTCTTGATCAGCCTTCGACCGGGCCTTCTGCTCCATCTCTAGAGCCTCCAAGGACATATGAAGCGCTACCTTGGTCTCCGCCAGGTGGACCTTCACTGCGTCAAGTCCCTGCTCGGCAGCAGTCACCCGTTCCACCATGAGTAGTTCCACCGCAAGCGCTCCTGT
Organism: Miscanthus floridulus; assembly: GCF_019320115.1. Classification (NCBI taxonomy): domain Eukaryota; kingdom Viridiplantae; phylum Streptophyta; class Magnoliopsida; order Poales; family Poaceae; genus Miscanthus; species Miscanthus floridulus. Next base: position 85,538,204 of record NC_089586.1, read on the forward strand.
TGCCTCGACCGCCCGGTCTTGGGACTCGCGGCAGGTGGATTCTAGCTAGTGCTAAAGCTCATCAACCCACCATGACATCATGGCTTCCTGCCCCATCCGACCGTGATCCTCCTGAGGGAAGCGAGACTTGCGGATCGACATCGCCTCCAAATCCTATAAAGCGAGAAAGTAAACATGCTGAAACAACCAGTGAAAGACCAAGGAGTCAAGGACAAATGCTAAAAACACAGAAAGCTTACCTCTACAATATGAGGTAGGTCAACTGAAACCGCCTGATGGGTGAACTCAACCCACTCCAAGGCCTCCTTGAGCCTCACCTTGGTTTGGGCAAGATCGGACTCCATCGATAGTCCTCTCTCCTCAAGCAAGTGCCAGAGCCCCACCTCCTCCTCGTTGCAAAGGACAAGCCAAGCCTTCCTCGGGTCATTGGGGTAGGGCCACACCAACTTACGGGTCACCCCCGACCCGCTGGAAGATCCAGCCATCGCAATATCGTGCGACGACCGGATCATCACCAACTCCTACAACGACGGGATGGCTGGCGGCTCCACCCCAGTACCTGCCTCACCAGAGCAGGGGATCTCCACTATCTTGACTTTGTGGCTCACCGACAGATGTTCTACCTCTGGTCTAGCCATGTCCCCTCCCAACCCCTCTAGCTCTGACCAGGAGGGCGAGCCATGTGTTCCTCCGCCGGGTGAGGTAGGGAGCCCGGTTTCCCTCCTCTCTTCTATCGCAGTTGTTGGGGAATGGATCACAAGGGTCACCTCCAACCCAAGCTCTACCATAACCATGGGGATCACTGCCATCACCACCATTGCCACTGCTGCCATGCTCGTGACCGGCTAGGAGAACGCAACCCCCAAGAGGGAAGGTCGCACCGCCGCCAACCCGCTTTCCCCGCCGCTCGTCATGACTCACTGTAGGCTAGATCTCCACTCCTCCCACATAGGAGGTGGGGCGATGCCTAGTCCCGTCAGTCCTTGGCCGCTATCAAATAAGTATAGGTCAGTCGTGCTCAAAGAACTCAACTGTGAGATCGAAAAAGAACATACTTGCATACCTAGATGAAAGCGGTAGGGCCCTAAAGCCCTGACCTACTGGCGACGAGCCCGCTGGACGAGGACCGCTCATGGGTTGCGACCTGCGCCCCCTCGTATCAACTGAGGGAGGAGCTGACCCGGCTGGTTCTCAATCGGCCCACGAATGGCTGCGACCACTGGCTCATGGCACACCCACCAGAGCACTTGATGGGGCATCTCCCCATTATGGGTCATGCACACGCACCGACCCCAAAGATGCAAGTGTACGAGCACACTCCTTCAACCATTCGGCGTGCCCCGCCACGCTCGGAGCAGGGGGGTGCAGAGCTAACAACGCCTCCGAAGGGCGTGGCACCCGCACCCACTTCGCCTCTCGCTTGATGGCGGTGTCTTTGCTCATGGCATGCTTCCTTGATGTAGGAACATCACCGCGCTTCTCCATATCCCACCCACCACCAACGGACGCGGTCATAGGCTCACGATGCTCCACCGAGGTCGCGATGATGCCCCCTGTCTCCTTCATCCTAGAGGTACTCGCATCACCACCCATCTCCGTGGGCTCCTCTGACTCGAGCTCCGCCTCCACGTCGCTCCTACTTTCACCTGCCTAGACCCACCAACCAATCTCCTTCTCCTTCTCGAACCTCCTCCGATCCTTCTTAGCTCTCTTCTTCTTTTTGGCAAGCGCTGCCTCCTTCAAGGCAGCCTACCAAGCTATGCCCTCTAGCCCCCTCAGAAGATGTGGCTGAGATTTGTAACACGTGAGTCCCTACAAAACGGACAAACTCAAAATCAAAATAAAGGAGAGCCAAAGAGAAAAGGTCATGGAATAGGGAGAGGGGAGCATACTAGATTAGACAGCTTCACGGCATGAAGAGGTCTGAGCTTTCCTTCAAGGGAATCTTTATCCCTTAGTTACAGCACCCGGTCAAGTCGACTCCAGACTTCATCCTTCGGCAACACCTCTAGTGATGCATGGTCAGGATCCATTGGGCCAGAGTAGGCCCACATTGGTTGCCTCCTCTCCGCCAGCGGGGCGACTCGATGGCAGAAGGTGTGAAAGACCCACAACCCATTGAGGCCGCGCTGCACCAGCTTCTGAAGCACCGCCTCGATGACCTCCAGCTCGTTCTACCTACTGGAGGGACCCCATGACCAGCTCTCCCGCCTCTCCGGCCTTCTTCCGATGAATGGCAGGAATGGCACCTCTGCTGGGTTCCTGATGTAGAACCACTCGCCATGCCACCCCTAATTGGAGTCGTAGGGAGAGTACATGGAGTAGGAGTCTGACGACCTCAGCTTCTTCTACAAGCCAAAGCCCCCAACCAGCGTGGTTCTAGGTGGCTTCCCCTTAGGCAAGGCTCGCCTGGTGAAGATCCGCCGGAAGAGATCCACGTGCGGCTCCATCCCGAGGAAGGCCTCGCAAACGGTGATGAAACTAGCAACGTGCAGCACCCTAATCGGATTGAGGTGCTGCAGCTCTATGCCCACTCATTGAGGAGCCTGTGCAAGAACCAGTGCGTGGGATATCCAAGCCCGCGCTCGTGGAAGGCAAGGAAGGAGACAACCTCATCCGCCCATGGTCACAGAACAACTTCCCCTAGTATAGGAGCCCTCTAATGTGCCACCTCCTTCGGTGGGGAGCAGCCCCTTCTCGGAGAAGGCGGTCAACACCTCATTGTCTACGTTAGATGGCCTCCAGTTTGGCATCATGCCCTGGATTCACGAATGAATCTGTGAGTTCTCCTCTCCCTCTCTTTACCCTCTCTCTCCCCTAGAAACCGCCATGGTGCATGAACAGGCTTGGCCAAAAGGAAGAAGGAGGAGAGGCAGCAGTTGAAGAAAGGCGAAGGAATGGGACAAAACCCCTCTCCCTTCTCCTATTTAATGCGGATAGGCATGCGGTGGGACGTGTCCTGACTGATGGGACATGCCCTGCCCAACGAAACTTTACCCGGTTAAAATGGGATGTGGCCTAGGTAGGGCCCACCACTATAACCTAGGCGCAGGAAACAAGGCGTAGTCGCATGCAAATGACCCTCCACCTTTCTAGGTAGGGTTTGGAAGGGCCCATCGATAGGATCTCCATCGAGGAAAGACCAACGGGCTACCTGAGTCGATCGGATGGCTCAGGTGACTACCAAGAGATAGGTAAGGAGTAGTGGGAAGAAAACGTAGATGAGCCCCAGCATCCTTCGCCCTACCTGCTTCAAAGTGAACAGGGTCATCTCAACCTTCTCGTTTGATCCTAACCTTGAGCCATGCCCACAGAATCTTCATCGAGGGGAGGCCAGTGGGCCACCTAAGTCAGTCTCGGAATGGCTCAGGCATCTGCCGAGAGGCGGGTTAAGGAGCAGTGAAATGCCACATGAGGGCTATGTCGACCCCGTTATGAATGATGGACCCGGATTCCACTCGGACATACCCGTTAGAGAGCTCACCGAGCGTGTCACTCGAGCCATCGAGGCAAGTGGCGTTAGCTCAGTCCCTCCAGTTGCGGAAACCATAGATGGGGTAACGCACGAAACTAAACCAACCCCTCGGCCATGCCCGGCACTTGGGTCCATGCTTCATCACGCCTGCCCCCCTGGCCACGCCTAATGTTTGGGTTGACCCCCGATGCCTGGGTCCGCGCTCCCGGAAATGGTGGCTCAGAACATTGGTAAGTCAAAAAATCCCCTAGGTCTGTGCCTAGGGGCTCAGGGGCTACACCCACTGGGTGCACTCTCGTGCACCCGCTGGCAAGTCAAAAAATCCCCTAGGTGATTTCTAGGACCACCAAGGCCACACCCCTTGCTGGGCTCTGCCTCGTCCAACTCCCGAAGGTTGGCTCCACCTCGATCGACGTCTGAGGGTTGGCCCCACTTCATTCGATCCCTCGGACATGGTCCCTAACGGAAGCTCGTGCCGCCACTAACCACTACAGGCCAGAAAGTATAGCCCTAGGTCAAACTTCTGGCATCGTGCAGGGAGCAGTCACGTCTTAGCATGACCCATCTCCATGACATGACGTTCCAGGGGACTCACATCAACCCACAGTGATGGACGCATGGTCACTATACTACCTACACCATGTACAACCACTGATCAGCTTGCTGGTTCATCGGTCTGATGCCTAGGTCCACACTCCATCGTGCCTGACCCCATGGCCGTTCATGACGCATGGGTCCATGCTCCGCCGTGCCCGACGACGACTCACGATCTTGCACCCATCCGTTGCTGTAACACCCTAAAATTAGCTACTTTCTAAAAAGAGTAAAACAATTTCTGTTAATTGTTTTGTTCTCATAAAAACATAGGTAAAAAAAACTTTCTTTAAATTAAATCCAACATAAGGGTAGCAACATGTTTGCGCATACATGCAGTTGCATTGGTACTTTTATGATGAGTGGTTTGGATGCCGTTGCATTGGTACTTTTGTGATGAGTGCTTTGGAAAACAAATTCAAATCTCAATCTTCAAAATATTATTTTCAAGTAGTGATTTAAAAAGAAATTGAAAATTTGAAAAAAACAAAAGTTAGATAAGATGCTTGTTTTCAAAATCCAAAGGCTTGGAAAAGGTTTTAAGACACGTTAGAACGATGCATCTCTTTCCGGGAATCTTTCCGACCTTTTTTAGGATTAAATTTCTATTTCTTGGAGCCTTGTCTTTTTTCTCGATCAATCCAAAAGTCTTTTCGGGAGCTAAAACCACTTTGGTTGTGTTCCTTATCCTTCCATCTATCCCTAGGAATTTTTATGGAATTTTTCGGAGCCTAAATAGTAATTTCTGATTTTCTGTAATTATTTTAATTCCGAAAATCAATAATTAATAAATATCTTCACTTTCCAAAATCGACAAACCCTTCGTATATATATATGCCAGCGTAACCCTCGATGCGAGGATTCCAGAAGTACGATCGGTTTTTCGAGCCGCCACTCGTAGCCCCGCAGATCGGCCGCCGAAGTTCGGAAAAGCTAGGTTTCCGGCGAGCTTTTCTGGCCAAACCGTCGTATTTCGGCGTCGACCACCACCACCACGAGGTAGATCTCGTCGTCCTCTACACCGTCTTGCCATCCTTTTCACGAATCCGTGCCCGTTCATCGTTTCCCTAATCTCTCTTTTTCTTCTCCGGCGAGGATCCACATGGCTGGCTGACAGCTTCTTCGTTCTTCGTCGTTCGGCGCTGCAGCACCATCTCCGCCCCTTGACTGCACTCCTGCGCCTTCACCACGCGGACCCCGCACCCCTTCCCCGGCCCCGTGGACTCCCACGCCCTGCACAGCAAGCGCCGCCGCCGGCCTGTGCGGGCTCGGCCGTGTAGGCCCTGCGCTGGCCAGCCACCGCCGCTGCCGCTTGGGCGAGGCGCACGTGCGCCGCTGCCAGCCTCCGCGGCCGGCCACAGCCTCAGCCCGGCCACCTTCTCTGGCCGGCAGAAGCCCCAAGCCAAGCATCCTCCTCCCTGTGGTTTTCACATTTGCCATCAGTCATTAAATAATCGTAGTTTATCCATTTTAACTCCGTTTCAGTTCGTTCCAGTTGCGTTAGTTTCGTGTTGTGGAGATCTACGCAGTAGAGTTATTAGTGTTCATATCACATATTTATGAATTTATTTTATTAAAATGTTAATTGTGTCTATAATTAATTAATCGCTGATTAATTAAAGTCGATTTAGATTTTTAATTTCGATTCGATTGCCCGAGTTTCATCGCAATGGGTGATACATGTTCATGACGATGTGTTCCATGTTACCTTATTACGCTTTTATAATTAAATATTAAAATGATTAAGTACGCATGCAAATAGTTTTACAATTAAGTAATATATGTTTTATATCTCGGCAATTCATGTATAATATTAATATGATTAATTGTTGATATTAATATTCTTTTCAATTATAAGTTTGGTTAGTTTAAACCCGTTGTATATATAATAAACTTGTATAGATGCTCTCACATGCATTTTATTGTTGCAAAGTTTAAGTTTAACTTACTTAATCTACCTGGCAACATTTATAAATAAAACATGATTACTCTAACTCAGTTTCTAAATTAAAATATAATTTGACTAAGGCTATGGGTTAGCAGTGACGTTTAACATGTCTCATATCTCAAAATTTTATAAGTTAAATGTTAATTTGTTTAATGGTTATGTAACTGGGTTTATAATTAAAAGCAATATAGGTGCTTAACTTTGATGATTTATACCTAAAAGTTAATATGATTAATTGTTAACTTAAAACTATTTCTAGAATATAATTTGATTAGCTGAACAAGATACATATGTGATAAGTACGAGTTGATGCAGTCACATGCTTAATTCCTTTGCGAAGATAAAGTTTAATTGTTATGTGATAACATTTATAAATAATACATGATTAGCTTTAACTCGACTTTTAAAACTAAATATGTTGTGATTAATCTAAATCAATATTGCTCATATAGTTTTTCTTAGCTAATCTAAAATAAGCTCGTAGTTGTTTCTTTTATAATATAATATAAATCTTTTGATAGTGGTTTTCTTTTAACCGTAGCTCCTTTCTTAGTGTCTCTTGCATCTCATAACCGTAGCATCGAGCCGTTCTTGTCGCGTTACTTTTGTTTTAGCGTGTTCGACGCAGTGGCGTTAGTGGTTCTCATGTTACTCAAATGTGTTTTGGCAGTTAAAAAGTTAATTGTATTAATACTATCATTTGCATCGTTTTTGGAATATAAAGTCAATATAGGTTTTATACTATGCTCTTTCTTAAGCAATGAATCAAGTTAATTAATGAAAATATTCACATGTGTTTCTACAGTTAAAATAAGTTAAATGGATAGGTTTTATTTTCCGTTGCACCGAAAATCCTTCGATAGTCGCTTTTTCGTTGAATCGCATATAGCGTGTCTTTTGCGTTTGTGTGTTCGTAGCGATACGCCGTTTTGCTTATTTTATTGGTTGGTGTACTGTTCTCATATATTCTTGTTTGTATGCCATGTATGGATGTTTGTGTGGTGATATATGATTCAGTCAAACAGTGAGGTTTACGTGGTGATTAAGAAGTTGTTCTCTGAAGACTAGAAGCTGAGAATTGGAAGCAGAAGATTGAAAGTGAAATACTAAAGGCTTTTGAGCATATTGATTTGGGGGAAAAGCAAGTTAAGGCAAGTATAGCATGGGACCATCCTTATTACCTATTCACATTTAATCACTAAATTCATATTGCATGTGTCTCCCTTGTTACCATTAAGGATATCCTAGATATTTGATATCTTGCACCTTGAAACCTTTGGGATATTGCATTGGGTAGTTTTTGCTAGTGCTTAATCAAAACCATGATCTTGTAACTTGACTAATGGTATATGCAATAAACATTAAAACATGACTTTTTAGTAACATGGAAATAGGGGGCTGGAGTGTTTGTATGCTTCAGATTCCTCTCCCTAAGGACTTATCTATAAGCGATCATCCGGGACTTACAGTACAGCTGTGAGGGCTATATGGCTCTGGCTTTAGCTCAGTATGAGGATCTTTTCTAGCTTGTTAGTGGTTACCTTTAAGGCACAGGGTATGTTTCCTTTGCTGCTGGGAAGTATGTACCGTGCTGCGATGCCCACGCGTGCCACTCCTAGAGAGGGGCCACATACGCCTAGCGGCCCTAACTTGTTAGACAAAATCCTTTGAAAGGCTTCATAGTGAACCTTGCCGACCTTCCTTGGTAGTGGGTCAAGGGGCTGATCACCCCGGGCGAAAGGGTAAATCACAACTCACAGTGAACGTGTACAAACTCTGCAGAGTATGAAACTGTTATAACAGCCGTGCTCACGGACACGAGCGGCCTTGGACCCTTATGGAATAGAGATGATCACTAATAGATAATGGTTCTAATGATTAATTGTTTATGCTATACATTATCATGTTTACCTGATCATGTGTTTATGGGAATGATAAATTCTTTGCCACTCAATTGCTTAAAAAGATGACCTATTAAAGCTAATCGCAGTAAACCAATGCCAGCCTTTTGAGCCTCATGAACTCCATGATATAATTGTTAAGTACGACATGTACTTACGCTTGCTTTATTTTTCTATACTTTGGATAAAAATCCCGGATGGGTACCAGATTGCTGGTTTGGAGGAGTTAGGCTTGTGGTCAACCAGTCAGTCGTCCCTGTGGATTTTAGAGTCTTCGCTAGAAGATCGGAGTCGACTTTCCGCTGTCTATTCTCTGAGGTTATTTTCCTTTTACTAATACGTTATGTAATAAGTATTGTCTCTTGATATTACCTTTATTTGTGGCTATATGTGAGATTTGACTTCCTGGGCTCACATATAGTGTGTATTTGGTTTTGTCTTTAAAACCGGGTGCTACAAAGTAGTATCAGAGCAATGCTGACTGTAGGACGCAAGCCTAGTTAGCACTGGTCATTTCTAAAAACCTATTTTACTATAAAACTATTTCTCCACCTCCTTGACTCATTGAATTGAATATTTCCAATCCTTGTCCTATTGTCTCCCCTCCTTGATAGCTTCCTTTGAGCTATACTTTCTTATCTCCTTGAGTTGTTGTTCTTAATCTCTTGCAAACTTTCTAGTCTCACCTCTATTCAAAATTCCAAAGCCATGTTAAGAAGTTTTCCCTTAAGAATGCCTACCAAGTAGCTAGAAGGAACGATTAGCAACGAGCTTGTATTTTGTGTTGGATGGTTTGTCCTTATGTTATGGTTGAGTTGGATCTTTGTAATGAGTACAATGAATTTGTGGGTTATGCTCACAATTTCATTTATATTGAAGGTTTAAGGTATAAGGGATAAGAAAATAAATAGTCTGGGTTCTCTTTCTCTTGTTTCCTGCTTTCGGTCTTCCGGAGCAATCTGACTTCTATGGCCTATGCCTCCAACCTCTGGGCAACCAAAAATTCTGATAAAATTCTGGGTGAAAGTAGACTTCAAGATCTTTCTTTTCCCAAAAGAGTCACCTTGATAGCATTTCTGGTTTGGGAGATATAAAAATCATAAGGCGATACATCTGCGCTGTCTGGAATCTAGAATAGTTTCGGTTGAGCAAAGATTTCGACCAAGTTAACTGCAGAATCCGAAGGAGTGGTCTAAAATAAAGTTGTGGGGAATTTTATAAGCTTTCCAACGGTTCAAGATGCAACTTTATTGGATAAATGGAACTCGAGATATTGATGTTTTTCTGCACTGCTGTTTTCTATCTACGAGAAGGATCGATTTTTCTTATTCTTATCTATGTCCACAAGCTCTCTAGGATGTCAAAGGATGATAATACACCTTGAAGAAAGTTACATGTTGGATGTTGGTGCCCCTATCTCATCTCTTCTTAAGGGGGGTAGCCAAGCTAAGAGTGTTGTGAGTTGGTGAACCACAAAAAAGTTCGGATCTACGTCTAGATTGATCTTCGAGCTAGCTATGGTCGGGAGTTCGATCTTCACGTACCTAGGATATAGACATATACAAAGAGTTGCAAGAATGCTCAAGACTAAGATTAACTCTTGAAAAGAATTGGATTGGTTTTGATTTCTATTTAAAGCTCTTTCCTTGAAATAAAATCTTCAAAAGATGTTGGAAAATGAATTAACAACCTTTGGATTCAAGAACTTTGAAAAACTTCTTCAAAAGTTGATTTGAACTAAGTTCAAAAGGGTTTAAGTTTGTTTTCCCATTTTCAAGAGTTGGTATTCGAGACTTAATTTCAAAAGTGTTTCACCAAAGAATAAGAGTTGATTTGAAAAGAGTATTAAAGTTTAAAAGATTCAAAAAGAGTTGCTAAAGACTATATTTGAGACATTCAAAAGTTTTGATTTGAAGTTTGAAAGACTCTTTTGCCTTAAAAACTCATTCAAAAGAAAGTAATTTGATTTGAACTGCTTCACTCAAGGTTTTAGTTTAAAAACAGATATTCATAAAAAGTTTGAAAGTATTTTATTTCTAAAACTTCAAAAGTTGAAAGTGAAATCAGATTTGAAAACCCACTTTGCTTTGAACTAAATTTCAAAAAGAGTAAAATGTATTCGGTTACTCTTCAAAGTGTTATTCTAAAAACACTTTTGAACCATTTTATTCTAAAACACTTTGAAAATGGCTCTAAAGTGTTTTTAAAATGGGTTGTTTGGAAAAGACCGATTAAAAAAAACAATTCGAGTTGTCTTGTTTCAAATTTTATTTGAAAGGTGTTCAAAATACTTTCAAGATATTTTACAAAAGTTTGAAAATTTTGGTTCAAAAGTTTGCAACAATTTGCATTTGGAAACAGAGCACTTTTGGCTTTGAATTAGAATTAAGTTTGATTTCAAAACAAAATTTGAAAAGAAAAGGTTTGAGTTGATTTGAAAAGTGTATTTCTAAAAGAAGTCTTCCAAAATAGTTTGAAAGGGTTAAAAATTATTTGATTTGATTTGATCTCCCAAAAGGCTTATTTCAAAAAGAATTTGAAAATGTGGATTAAATCTTTTGTTTGACTTCAAAAGAAAATGAGAATTGAAAACTTACTCTCTTTATTTCTAAAGTAGTTTTGAAATTGATTTTTTTTATTTTAGAAATCCCAAAAGAGTTCATTCAAAATGATTTGAAAATGAAGTTCGAATGTTTCATTTGTTTTCTAAAATCTTGAAAATCAATTGTTTGAAACAGATTTCAAAAGAACCTGAGTTGATTTGTCTACTCTTTATCTGAGATTTGATTATAAAGTCAAGTTTTCAAAAGAGTTTGAAAAACAAAGCTTAGTATGTTTACCTGAGTTTCCAATGATTTGAAATGGTTGGGTTTATTTCAAAACCTTAAAAACATTTATTCAAAAGAGTTTCAAAACATGGTTGAAATATTTTCTTGAGTTCGAAACATAAAACATATTTTGAAAGCTATTTCAAAAGGAGTTGAAAAAGAAAATTTGTTCGGTTTTGATTTAAAGTCTTCCTTTTGAAAAGTAAAACTTTTCAAAATGCATAAAAAAATGAACCATAGAATTCAAAGTTCTGATTCAAGCTAAGCAAGATCTTTTGGAAGCTTAACATATGGATAATAAGATTCATTGGAACAGATTAAGAGAAGCAACAAGATCGGACTTGGAATAAGATGGAACAAGAATCTGCAAGAGTAGCCACGTGATGAATTATAATACAACACAAGGTGAGTATCAAGATGGTGTTGCTCAAGGAAGTGAAGAAGATCCCAAGTTGAAGTATCCCTCTCTTCTTTGCTCTTCTTCTCCGAATCTCGGGGACGAGATTCATCTTAAGGGGGGTAGAATTGTAACACCCTAAAATTAGCTACTTTCTAAAAAGAGTAAAACAATTTCTGTTAATTGTTTTGTTCTCATAAAAACATAGGTAAAAGAAAACTTTTTTTAAATTAAATCCAACATAAGGGTAGCAACATGTTTGCGCATACATGCAGTTGCATTGGTACTTTTGTGATGAGTGGTTTGGATGCCGTTGCATTGGTACTTTTGTGATGAGTGCTTTGGAAAACAAATTCAAATCTCAATCTTCAAAATATTATTTTCAAGTAGTGGTTTAAAAAGAAATTGAAAATTTACAAAAACAAAAGTTAGATAAGATGCTTGTTTTCAAAATCCAAAGGCTTGGAAAAGGTTTTAAGACACGTTAGAACGATGCATCTCTTTCCGGGAATCTTTCCGACCTTTTTCGGGATTAAATTTCTATTTCTTGGAGCCTTGTCTTTTTTCTCGATCAATCCAAAAGTCTTTTCGGGAGCTAAAACCACTTTGGTTGTGTTCCTTATCCTTCCATCTATCCCTAGGAATTTTTATGGAATTTTTCGGAGCTCAGAGATATTTTTCGGAGCCTAAATAGTAATTTCCGATTTTCTGTAATTATTTTAATTCCGAAAATCAATAATTAATAAATATCTTCACTTTCCAAAATCGACAAACCCTTCGTATATATATATATGCCGGAGTAACCCTCGATGCGAGGATTCCAGAAGTACGATCGGTTTTTCGAGCCGCCACTCGTAGCCCCGCAGATCGGCCGCCGAAGTTCGGAAAAGCTAGGTTTCCGGCGAACTTCCGGCGAGCTTTTCTGGCCAAACCGTCGCATTTCGGCGTCGACCACCACCACCACGAGGTAGATCTCGTCGTCCTCTACACCGTCTTGCCATCCTTTTCACGAATCCGTGCCCGTTCATCGTTTCCCTAACCTCTCTTTTTCTTCTTCGACGAGGATCCACCATGGCTGGCTGACAGCATCTTCGTTCTTCGTCGTTCGGCGCTGCAGCACCATCTCCGCCCCTTGACTGCACTCCTGCGCCTTCACCACGCGGACCCCGCACCCCTTCCCCGGCCCCGCAGACTCCCACGCCCTGCACAGCAAGCGCCGCCGCCGGCCTGTGCGGGCTCGGCCGTGTAGGCCCTGCGCTGGCCAGCCACCGCCGCTGCCGCTTGGGCGAGGCGCACGTGCGCCGCTGCAAGCCTCCGCGGCCGGCCACAGCCTCAGCCCGGCCACCTTCTCTGGCCGGCAGAAGCCCCAAGCCAAGCATCCTCCTCCCTGTGGTTTTCACGTGAGCTGCACTGATGACTCAAGGTAGAAGACGAGGTATTTACGAATTTGCCATCAGTCGTTAAATAATCGTAGTTTATCCATTTTAACTCCGTTTCAGTTCGTTCTAGTTGCGTTAGTTTCGTGTCGTGGAGATCTACGCAGTAGAGTTATTAGTGTTCATATCACATATTTATGAATTTATTTTATTAAAATGTTAATTGTGTCTATAACTAATTAATCGCTGATTAATTAAAGTCGATTTAGATTTTTAATTTCGATTCGATTGCCCGAGTTTCATCGCAATGGGTGATACGTGTTCATGATGATGTGTTCCATGTTACCTTGTTATACTTTTATAATTAAATATTAAAATGATTAAGTACGCATGCAAATAGTTTTACAATTAAGTAATATATGTTTTATATCTCGGCAATTCATGTATAATATTAATATGATTAATTGTTGATATTAATATTCTTTTCAATTATAAGTTTGGTTAGTTTAAACCCGTTGTATATATGATAAACCTGTATAGATGCTCTCACATGCATTTTATTGTTGCAAAGTTTGAGTTTAACTTACTTAATCTACCTGGCAACATTTATAAATAAAATATGATTACTCTAACTCAGTTTCTAAATTAAAATATAATTTGACTAAGGCTATGTGTTAGCAGTGACGTTTAACATGTCTCATATCTCAAAATTTTATAAGTTAAATGTTAATTTGTTTAATGGTTATGTAACTGGGTTTATAATTAAAAGCAATATAGGTGCTTAACTTTGATGATTTATACCTAAAAGTTAATATGATTAATTGTTAACTTAAAACTATTTCTAGAATATAATTTGATTAGCTGAACAAGATACATATGTGATAAGTACGAGTTGATGCAGTCACATGCTTAATTCCTTTGCGAAGATAAAGTTTAATTGTTATGTGATAACATTTATAAATAATACATGATTAGCTTTAACTCGACTTTTAAAACTAAATATGTTGTGATTAATCTAAATCAATATTGCTCATATAGTTTTTCTTAGCTAATCTAAAATAAGCTCGTAGTTGTTTCTTTTATAATATAATATAAATCTTTTGATAGTGGTTTTCTTTTAACCGTAGCTCCTTTCTTAGTGTCTCTTGCATCTCATAACCGTAGCATCGAGCCGTTCTTGTCGCGTTACTTTTGTTTTAGCGTGTTCGATGCAGTGGCGTTAGTGGTTCTCATGTTACTCAAATGTGTTTTGGCAGTTAAAAAGTTAATTGTATTAATACTATCATTTGCATCGTTTTTGGAATATAAAGTCAATATAGGTTTTATACTATGCTCTTTCTTAAGCAATGAATCAAGTTGATTAATGAAAATATTCACATGTGTTTCTACAGTTAAAATAAGTTAAATGGATAGGTTTTATTTTCCGTTGCACTGAAAATCCTTCGATAGTCGCTTTTTCGTTGAATCGCATATAGCGTGTCTTTTGCGTTTGTGTGTTCGTAGCGATACGCCGTTTTGCTTATTTTATTGGTTGGTGTACTGTTCTCATATATTCTTGTTTGTATGCCATGTATGGATGTTTGTGTGGTGATATATGATTCAGTCAAACAGTGAGGTTTACGTGGTGATTAAGAAGCTGTTCTCTGAAGACTAGAAGCTGAGAATTGGAAGCAGAAGATTGAAAGTGAAATACTAAAGGCTTTTGAGCATATTGATTTAGGGGAAAAGCAAGTTAAGGCAAGTATAGCATGGGACCATCCTTGTTACCTATTCACATTTAATCACTAAATTCATATTGCATGTGTCTCCCTTGTTACCATTAAGGATATCCTAGATATTTGATATCTTGCACCTTGAAACCTTTGGAATATTGCATTGGGTAGTTTTTACTAGTGCTTAATCAAAACCATGATCTTGTAACTTGACTAATGGTATATGCAATAAACATTAAAACATGACTTTTTAGTAACATGGAAACAGGGGGCTGGAGTGTTTATATGCTTCAGATTCCTCTCCCTAAGGACTTATCTGTAAGCGATCATCCGGGACTTACAGTACAGCTGTGAGGGTTATATGGCTCTGGCTTTAGCTCAGTATGAGGATCTTTTCTAGCTTGTTAGTGGTTACCTTTAAGGCACAGGGTATGTTTCCTTTGCTGCTGGGAAGTGTGTACCATGCTGCGATGCCCACGCGTGCCACTCCTAGAAAGGGGCCACATACGCCTAGTGGCCCTAACTTGTTAGACAAAATCCTTTGAAAGGCTTCATAGTGAACCCTGCCGACCTTCCTTGGTAGTGGGTCAAGGGGCTGATCACCCCGGGCGAAAGGGTGAAAGGTCCTAATATGGCTAGAGGCGGAGTGAATAGCCTATTTAAAAATCTACAAATCAACTAGAGCAATTTGATTAGTATGACAAATAGCGTAATGCAAACTTGCTCTAGCTCTACAAGGGTTGCAAGCCACCTATCCAACAATTCTAGTTGCAATGATTACTTAGGCACACAAACTTGCTATATAATTACTCACTAAGAGCTCTCAACCTTACTACTCTAAAGAGCTCAACTAGATGAATATAAATAATAAAGCAAGCTCTCAAATCTAATTACACTAAAGAGCTTGTGTCAACTAGTTTACAAGAATGTAAATAAGTGAGTAAGGTGATTATACCAACGTGTAGGGGATGAACCAATCACAAGATGAATATATAGCCAATCACCGAGAGAATGCCAAAGACAAGAGACAATCGATTTTCTCCCGAGGTTCACGTGTTTGCCAACACGCTACGTCCCCATTGTGTCGACCAACACTTGGTGGTTCGGCGGCTAAGAGGTGTTTCACAAACCTCGTCCACACGATTGGACACCGCAAGAACCGACCCACAAGTGAGGTAACTCAATGACACGAGCGATTTACTAGAGTTACCTTTCGGCACTCCGCCGGGGAAGGTACAACTCCCCTCACAATCACCGAAGGCGGCCACGAACAATCACCAACTCATGCCGATCCTTCACCGCTGCTCCAACCGTCTAGGTGGTGGCAACCACCAAGAGAAACAAGCAAAATCCGCAGCGCAACATGAATACCAAGTGCCTCTAGATGCAATCACTCAAGCAATGCACTTGGATTCTCTCCCAATCTCACAATGATGATGGATCAATGATGGAGATGAGTGGGAGGGCTTTGGCTAAGCTCACAAGGTTGTTATGTCAATGAAAATGTGCAAGAAGTCTCCCTTGAGCCGGCCATGGGGCTATAAATAGAGCCCCCCATCAAATAGAGCCGTTATACCCCTTCACTGGGCAAAACGCGCTCTGACCGGACGCTCCGGTCATACTGACCGGACGCTGGCCCTCAGCGTCCGGTCGCCCGATGGACGCCACGCGTCACCGGCTTCAAACGCTGTTCGTCAGATTTCAACGGCTACGAAGCTGACCGGACGCTCCGGTCAAAACTGACCGGACGCTGAAGCCTCAGCGTCTGGTCGTTTCCAGTAAGCTCCCCGAGGCATGTTTTTCTGACCAGACGCATCCGGTCCACCTTGACCGGACGCAGACCAGCATCCGGTGCTCAACCCTACCCACTGTGCCGTCTGACAGCTCGACCGGATGCAGCCTTTCAGCGTCCGGTCGCTGAGTGACCCAGCGTCCGGTCAGTAGACCGACGCCAGCATCATTTCAACCAACTCCATTTTAACTCTAACTTCTTCACCCTTGCTCAAATGTGCCAACCACCAAGAATTTTGCATCCGGCGCAATAGAAAATAGACATTTCATTTTTCCAAAAGCGCCGAATCCCACCACACAAACCCATCTCAACCCTGCAAACACCTTGTGCACATGTGTTAGCATATTTTCACAAATATTTTCAAGGGTGTTAGCACTCCACTAGATCCTAAATGCATATGCAATGAGTTAGAGCATCTAGTGGCACTTTGATAACCGCATTTCGATACGAGTTACACTCCTCTTAATAGTACGGCTATCTATCCTAAATGTGATCACACTCACTAAGTGTCTTGATCACTAAAACAAAATGGCTCCTACATTTTATACCTTTGCCTTGAGCCTTTTGTTTTTCTCTTTCTTCTTTTCCAAGTTCAAGCATTTGATCATCACCATGCTATCACCATTGTCATGATCTTCGTCATTGCTTCATCACTTGGAGTAGTGCTACCTATCTCATAATCATCTTGATAAACTAGGTTAGCACTTAGGGTTTCATCAATTAACCAAAATCAAACTAGAGCTTTCAATCTCCCCCTTTTTGGTAATTGATGACAACCCTTATACAAAGATATGAATTAAAGTTCATTTGAATCCATGTTGCTTGCCCAAGCTTATTTACCATGTGTAAAGGGTATAGGCAAGTTTCATGAACTCCATATAGTAGTAATTGCTCCCCCTACATATGTGCTAAGAGTTTGGATTGTAGCTTGCACATATGCTTAGATAGGAAATATAGGAGTCAATTTCTACCAAATGATGCTAAGGTATAAGAGATGGACCTTTGAAGCGTGATACCAATCGGAGTGCACCAATATACCATCCTTAGCACCATTAGTAACTAGACATATACAAAAACTAGAATACCCCATGAGATCAACATTACATGCAAGGGTCTAGTTTCTATAGAAAGAACATAAATCTAGTTACTTAGCCTATGCATGCTAGTTTTTCATTTCAATATTCAAACCTACAACTAGCATACACCACACAAGCATGGATATTTGAAATTAAAACTTATGCCATGCAAACAAACATATGTAATGCTCATTCAAATGCACCATACAAGTTTATGAGCTTGCTCTCCCTATTTGTATGCTCAAAATTTTAATTAATCCCCTTCCTTTGTCATATATTTTCTCTCCACACTATTTCTCCCCTATCACTCATACCTTTGTTTCTCTCCCCCTTTGTCAACAATTAGCACAAAAGGTGAGCTTAAATTATGGATAGGTTGGGGTGAAACCATGTGAAATAAGGATCATTTTCTCAATTTTGGTTCAATCTAGATTACTTGCAAGAGATATTTAACTCGGTTTGATCCAAGGACAAGCTTCTTCACACCTCTAAATAAGGGTTATCTTGTACCATGTTGAGTTAAACACTTATAGCTCATTTTCTAAATCAAACACTAGGTTTACAAGCCCACAAACATGTCATATGCTACCACTAGATCATTTCAAACATACAAGCAATAGTGGTACCATATAAGCATCAAATTCATTTGATTTTCATGAATGAGCCTAGGACATGATAGGAATGACTAGATGCACTAAACAAGTCCTTAGTAATGAATGGATGACATGTCAATCAACTTTACCTTGCTTTGCTCGAAGGAGAGGCATGTCATATAATGGGGGTGCATCAACACATATTGGAGAAGTCAAGTATGTTCAATTCATTCCTTAGCTTGCAAAACCTCTTCTCATCAAGTGGCTTGGTGAATATGTCGGCAAGTTGATCTTCGGTGCCCACACTCTCTATGCAAATGTCCCCCTTTTGTTGGTGATCTCTTATGAAGTGATGACGGACATCTATATGCTTTGTTCTTGAGTGTTGAACCGGATTGTTGGTGAGCTTTACGGCACTTTCATTGTCACATAGCAATGGCACTTGCTTGAACTTGATTCCAAAGTCACTCAAAGTAGCCTTCATCCAAAGTAATTGAGCACAACAACTACCGGCCGAAATGTACTCTGCTTCGGCGGTTGAAAGTGCTACACTATTTTGCTTCTTTGATGACCAAGATACAAGTGATCTTCCCAATAGTTGACATGTGCCCGATGTGCTCTTTCTCTCAACTTTGCATCCCGCATAATCGGAATCCGAATATCCAATCAACTCAAATCTTGCTCCTTTGGGATACCATAATCCAACATGTTGTGTATGCTTCAAGTACCTCAATATTCTCTTTGTTGCCTTCATATGACTTTCCCTTGGTGAGGCTTGAAATCTAGCACACATACATACACTAAACATCACATCCGGTCTTGATGCGGTCACATAGAGTAGACTTCCAATCATAGACCGATACATCTTTTGATCCACCATGTTGCCACTAGCATCACTATCCAAACTTCCACTTATCCCCATTGGTGTACTAATAGCTTTGCTCTCATCCATTTCAAACTTCTTGAGCATGTCCTTGATATACTTGCCTTGACTAACAAATGTGCCATTCTTCATTTGCTTGATTTGAAGACTAAGGAAGTAACTAAGTTCTCCAATCATAGACATCTCAAACTCACTTGCCATCATCTTGCCAAACTCCTCACAAAATTCTTGATTTGTTGATCCAAAAATGATGTCATCAACATAGATTTGCATTACAAACAAGTCATTTCCAAGCTTCTTGGTGAAGAGAGTGGTGTCAACCTTTCCCATCTTGAATCCCTTAGAGAGTAGGAAATCCCTCAATCTCTCATACCATGCTCTTGGTGCTTGTTTCAATCCATACAAAGCCTTTCTCAACTTGTAAACATGGTTGGGTTTCTTTTCATCTTCAAAACCAGGAGGTTGCTCAACATACACAAGCTCATTGATGTACCCATTGAGAAATGCACTCTTCACATCCATTTGGTACAACTTGATGTTGTGGGCACATGCATAAGCTAGCAAGATCCTAATTGCTTCCAATCTTGCAACCGGGGCATATGTTTCTCCAAAGTCAAGACCTTCAACTTGAGTATAACCTTGAGCCACTAATCTTGCTTTGTTCCTTATCACTATCCCATCTTGATCTTGCTTGTTCCGAAAGACCCACTTAGTTCCAATCACATTATGACCCTTAGGCCTCTCAACTAACTCCCATACTTGGTTTCTTGTGAAGTTGTTTAGCTCTTCATGCATAGCATTGACCCAATCAACATCATTCAAAGCTTCATCTATCTTCTTAGGATCAATGGATGACACAAATGAGAAGTGCTCATAAAATGATGCCAATCTTGATCTTGTTTGCACACCTCTTGAAATATCACCAATGATGGTGTCCAATGGATGATCTCTTGCAACATTGGTTGGTTGAAGCACTTGCACTTGATTGCTTACATTTGATTGATCACTTGGTTGAGATGATGAACTAGCCATTTGTTGATCTTGCACATTGCCATTACTAGTGCTTGCTTGGATTTGATCATGAGAACCACTAGCTTGCACATTTGAGTTAGAGAGCACTTGATTCTTGTCATCTTCAATATCAATCACCTCTCTAGGCCTTAAATCACCAATGTCCATGTTCTTCATTGCATTGACCAATTGAGTGCCTCTTACATCACCTAGATTCTCATCTTCCTCTTGGGAACCATTTGTTTCATTAAATTCCACATCATGAACCTCCTCAAGAGTACCACTAGCCAAATTCCAAACTCTATAAGCCTTGCTAGTAGTGGAGTAACCAAGCAAGAAACCTTCATCACATTTCTTTTCAAACTTGTTCAATCTAGTGCCTTTCTTCAATATATAGCATTTACATCCAAAAACCCGAAAGTATGCTATGTTGGGCTTTCTTCTATTCAATAGCTCATAGGGTGTCTTCTCCATCATGGGGTGACAATAGAGTCGGTTGCTATAATAGCAAGCCGTGTTGATTGCTTCGGCCCAAAATGAATGACTCACATTGTACTCACTCAACATTGATCTTGCCATATCAATCAAGGTTCTATTCTTTCTTTCAACTAGCCCATTTGATTGAGGAGTATACTTGGCCGAGAATTGATGTCTAATTCCAAATTCATCACACAACTCATCAATTCTAGTGTTCTTGAATTCACTACCATTGTCACTTCTAACTTTCTTGATGGTTGTTTCAAACTCATTGTGAATGCCCTTGACAAATGATTTGAAAGATGCAAACACATCACTTTTGTCAACAAGAAAGATGACCCATGTGTATCTAGTGAAATCATCCACAATGACAAATCCATATTTGTTTCCACCAATGCTAGTGTATGTGGTTGGTCCAAACAAGTCCGTGTGCATCAACTCAAATGCCTTAGATGTGCTCATTATGCTCTTCTTAGGATGTGTATTACCAACTTGCTTTCCGGCTTGACATGCACTACATAGCTTATCCTTCTCAAATGTGACATCTTTCAAGCCTCTAACTAAGTCATGCTTAATCAATTTGTTCTATTGTTTCATTCCAACATGACCAAGCCTTCTATGCCATAACCAACCCATGCTAGACTTAGTGATCAAACATGTTGACAATTGAGCTTCTCTAGCATTGAAATCAACCAAGTATAGATTCTCATATCTAAATCCTTTGAATATCAAGTTAGAGCCATCTACACTTATGATCTCTACATCATCCACACCAAATATGCATTTGAAACCAAGATCACATAATTGGGCTACCAACAATAGGTTGAAATTCAAGCTCTCTACTAATAGCACATTGGAAATGCTCAAGTCATTGGATATTGCAATCTTACCAAGTCCCTTGACTTTGCCTTTGCCATTATCACCAAATGTGATACTATCAATCCCATTGATCTTGCTTTCATTGATTGAATTGAACATTCTTGGATCACCGGTCATGTGTTGTGTGCACCCACTATCAAGCACCCAATGCCTTCCTCTAGCTTTATAATTTACCTACAAAAGAAGATCAATTCTTTTTAGGTACCCAAACTTGCTTGGGTCCTTGTAGGTTAGTCACCAAGGACTTTGGTACCCAAATGGCCTTCTTCTTTGGGCCCACAATTGGTGTACCAATGAACTTAGCCTTCACACATTTGGCACCCTTATAAAGCATGTAACAAGAATCAAATTTGATTGAGGATACATTAGGAAGCTTGTTCTTGTTAGTTTTGCAATATTGCTCTACATGCCCAACTTGCTTGCATCTATTGCAAAACTGACCATTGCCCTTCACAAAGCTAGCTTTGGGAGTGACAAAGGCCGCCTTGCCTTTCTTGGGAGTGTAGCCTAATCCCTCTTTATTGAGAGAAAACCTTTGGCTACCCAAGCACTTTAGCAAGCGGGCATCTCCACCATAGGCATTACCTAAGGCACAAGTGAGCTCATTCACCTCCTTCTTGAGGGTCTCATTTTCCACCACTAGTGATGTATCATTCATAGGTGGAGTGAAAGTGGTAGTGCTACAAGAAGTGTTAGTGGGAGCAATAGCAATAGGCTTATAAGTAGATTCATTAATAAGATCACATGTTAGTCCCACATCACATGTAACTATCACTTGCTCCTCCTTGGCTTCCTCCTTCTTGACTTGCTCAATGAGAGAGGAATGAGCTTTTTCAAGCTTTGAGTGAGCTTTGCCAAGCTTCTCATGGGCATCCATTAGCCCCTCATGAGTGGCATTGAGCTCATCAAAGGATTGCTCAAGAAATTTTACTCTCTTGCGCAATTCTTTGCACTCCTTTCTCTTCATCTCATTGCAAGCGTGCACTTGCTCACACATGTCCATGAGCTCCTCCTTGGAGTACTCCTCATCTTCATCATCACTCCTACAAGAATCACTTTCATCATCATCACTCTCATCATATTTTACCTTGGTAGGCTTAGCCATGAGGCATGTTGATGGAGTGTCGAAGATGGAGGGCTTGTCGTTGATGGCGATGCTTGCTAGTGCTTTCTTGATTGATTTCTTGCCATCATCACTAGAGTCATCACTATCCGATGAGCCATCACTATCCCAAGTGACCACATAGCCTCCACCCTTCTTCTTCTTTTGAAAGGTCATCCTCTTCTCCTTCTTCTCCTTCTTTTCTTTCTTGTCCTTCTTGTGTTTGTTCTTCTCATCTTCATCATTACCACTATTGTAAGGACAATTGGCTACCACATGATCGGGACTCTTGCAATTATAGCATCTTCTCACATATTCTTTGCTCTTGGTATGATCTCTTCTTTTTCTTGCACCATAGCCTTTCTTCTTCATGAACTTGCCCATCTTGCACACAAAGAGAGCCATAGCTTCATCATCAATATCACTAAGATCCTCATCATCACTTGACTCTTTCTTTGACTTGCCCTTGTTCTTGTATGATGATGAGCTAGCCTTGAATGCTACACTCTTCTTCTTCTTGTCCTCATCTTCCTTCTTGTCCACCTTGTCATCCCCCTCCCTTTCCACACGGTATGTCTCTTGTGTCATGACTTCACCTAGTACTTGGTTGGGGGTGATCTCCTTTAATCCTCCGCTTATGATTAGCATTCTCAACATTTCAAACCTTGGAGGTAGACTCATCAAGAACCGATGAGAGACATCATCATTCTTGATCTTTTCTCCCAAAGCCTTCAAATCATTGACAATGACTTGCAAGCGATGGAACATCTCCGGTATGCTCTCATCTTCTTTCATCTTGAAACCTATCAACTTGTCCTTGAGAATATATAACTTGGCACTCTTCACCTCCGGTGTGCCCTCATAGGTTTCCTCCAATCTCCTCCACACTTCATTTGCTCTTTCACAATCCTTGATTTGCTCAAACACCTTTGGATCAAGGGCATTGTATAGGGTGTTGAGAGCCATTGTATTGCATTGCTTGTTAGACTTATCTTGGTTGGTGGGATTGTCGGGATTAATGATAGCATAATCATTCTCGGTTACATCCCATACTTGATCATTGATTGAACCAAGATACACACTTATCTTTCTCTTCCAATAATCATAGCTTGTGCCATCAAAGAATGGTGGTTTGCCCCCCACATGGTTGAACACAACTTGAGCCATAATTTGACATTGAGGTTGTTAAGCCTTCAATCAAACGGTGACCACGGCTCCGATACCACTTGAAAGGTCCTAATATGGCTAGAGGGGGGTGAATAGCCTATTTAAAAATCTACAAATCAACTAGAGCAATTTGATTAGTATAACAAATAGCGTAATGCAAACTTGCTCTAGCTCTATAAGGGTTGCAAGCCACCTATCCAACAATTCTAGTTGCAATGATTACTTAGGCACACAAACTTGCTATGTAATTACTCACTAAGAGCTCTCAACCTTGCTACTCTAAAGAGCTCAACTAGATGAATATAAATAATAAAGCAAGCTCTCAAATCTAATTACACTAAAGAGCTTGTGTCAACTAGTTTGCAAGAATGTAAATAAGTGAGTAAGGTGATTATACCAACGTGTAGGGGATGAACCAATCACAAGATGAATATATAGCCAATCACCGAGAGAATGCCAAAGACAAGAGACAATCGATTTTCTCCCGAGGTTCACGTGTTTGCCAACACGCTACGTCCCCGTTGTGTCGACCAACACTTGGTGGTTCGGCGGCTAAGAGGTGTTTCACAAACCTCGTCCACATGATTGGACACCGCAAGAACCGACCCACAAGTGAGGTAACTCAATGACACGAGCAATTTACTAGAGTTACCTTTCGGCACTCCGCCGGGGAAGGTACAACTCCCCTCACAATCACCGAAGGCGGCCACGAACAATCACCAACTCGTGCCGATCCTTCACCGCTGCTCCAACCGTCTAGGTGGTGGCAACCACCAGAGAAACAAGCGAAATCCGCAGCGCAACACGAATACCAAGTGCCTCTAGATGCAATCACTCAAGCAATGCACTTAGATTCTCTCCCAATCTCACAATGATGATGGATCAATGATGGAGATGAGTGGGAGGGCTTTGGCTAAGCTCACAAGGTTGTTATGTCAATGAAAATGTGCAAGAAGTCTCCCTTGAGCCGGCCATGGGGCTATAAATAGAGCCCCCATCAAATAGAGCCGTTATACCCCTTCACTGGGCAAAACGTGCTCTGACCGGACGCTCCGGTCATACCGACCGGACGCTGGCCCTCAGCGTCCGGTCGCCCGATGAACGCCACGCGTCACCAGCTTCAAACGCTGTTCGTCAGATTTCAACAGCTACGAAGCTGACCGGACGCTCCGGTCAAAACTGACCGGACGCTGAAGCCTCAGCGTCCGGTCGTTTCCAGTAAGCTCCCCGAGGCATGTTTTTTTGACCGGACGCGTCCGGTCCACCTTGACCGGACGCAGACCAGCGTCCGGTGCTCAACCCTACCCACTGTGCCATCTGACAGCTCGACCGGACGCAGCCTTTCAGCGTCCGGTCGCTGAGTGACCCAGCGTCCGGTCAGTAGACCGACGCCAACATCATTTCGACCAACTCCATTTCAACTCTAACTTCTTCACCCTTGCTCAAATATGCCAACCACCAAGAATTTTGCATCCGGCGCAATAGAAAATAGACATTTCATTTTTCCAAAAGCGCCAAATCCCACCACCCAAACCCATCTCAACCCTGCAAACACCTTGTGCACATGTGTTAGCATATTTTCACAAATATTTTCAAGGGTGTTAGCACTCCACTAGATCCTAAATGCATATGCAATGAGTTAGAGCATCTAGTGGCACTTTGATAACCGCATTTCGATACGAGTTACACTCCTCTTAATAGTACGGCTATCTATCCTAAATGTGATCACACTCACTAAGTGTCTTGATCACTAAAACAAAATGGCTCCTACATTTTATACCTTTGCCTTGAGCCTTTTGTTTTTCTCTTTCTTCTTTTCCAAGTTCAAGCATTTGATCATCACCATGCTATCACCATTGTCATGATCTTCGTCATTGCTTCATCACTTGGAGTAGTGCTACCTATCTCATAATCATCTTGATAGGTTAGCACTTAGGGTTTCATCAATTAACCAAAACCAAACTAGAGCTTTTAAAGGGTAAATCACAACTCACAGTGAACGTGTACAAACTCTGTAGAGTATAAAACTGTTATAACAGCCGTGCTCACGGACACGAGCGGCCTTGGACCCTTATGGAATAGAGATGATCACTAATAGATAATGGTTCTAATGATTAATTGTTTATGCTATACATTATCATGTTTACCTAATCATGTGTTTATGGGAATGATAAATTCTTTGCCACTCAATTGCTTAAAAAGATGACCTATTAAAGCTAATCGCAGTAAACCAGTGTCAGCCTTTTGAGCCTCATGAACCCCATGATATAATTGTTAAGTACGACATGTACTTACGCTTGCTTTATTTTTTCTATACTTTGGATAAAAATCCTGGATGGGTACCAGATTGCTGGTTTGGAGGAGTTAGGCTTGTGGTCAACCAGTCAGTCGTCCCTGTGGATTTTAGAGTCTTCGCCAGAAGATCGGAGTCGACTTTCCGCTGTCTATTCTCTGAGGTTATTTTCCTTTTACTAATACGTTATGTAATAAGTATTGTCTCTTGATATTACCTTTATTTGTGGCTATATGTGAGATTTGACTTCCTGGGCTCACATATAGTGTGTATTTGGTTTTGTCTTTAAAACCGGGTGCTATAGTTGCTCTCATACAACAAGTATAAACAACCCCTTCATGACTTTAAAGAAGTCCCAAAAGGGCTCGGGGGCTCCTGTCAGGTTCATAAACCTAGGGTCCCCGATGCGCCCGCTTCCTAGCAAAAGCTCATCCCAGCAGACGGCATTACAACAAACGCATGACTCCTAGGCTAGCCCAGATACCTAACGATAGGCTGAAAGAGTGATCTAGTCTCTGACCGAAAGACCTGGCCAAGGAGGGGACAACACTCGCTTCTGACTCCGACCTACTTTTCTAACCGGGAATACACCGAACCTCTACCTACAGCTCTTCTCCGATCGGCGCGGTCGAAGCCGACTAGGAACGACCGACCAACGATGCCCACTTGGTGAGGACCCAAGAATTAGGCGAAGCAGATAAGGCAAGGCTCTCAAGTCAACCATAATACTGAGGACCATACCATGCACACCTGCAAGACAGTACCACTAGACCATGCCAAAAGGGTGCTTTGCAACCTTTCAGACATGTCAGAACAGGAACAATGTTGTAGGCGCCAACATTTGTCCTACAGTATGGTAGGCGCCGACATTTGCCATACCAGAAGAACACGATGGAGCCTGCCACATGCATCTAGGCATCAATAGTATTGTGGCGCCGATAAACTATCTTGTACCCGACGACGTGGGCAACAAGACTAGGAAGCACACACACTCTCTTTCTCTCTCTGTCTTTTAACTTGTAAGGCCATCTCCTTCACCTATAAAAGGGGATGCGCTCTCTCCTAAAATGAGGACGGTCATTCTGACTCTCTCTCTGCTAAGCTTTAGACATTCTGAGCACTCGAACAGTTCCATAACTCTAGAACTCTAAAGCTACACAGAGCGTATGCTCCAATACTTAGCGCACATTGGAGCTCCCGTCACTCTTGGCCCTTCGGTTCGGAGCCTGGTCGGACCTTTAACACCTCCTTTTTTTATTCCCACTCGTTTGTAACCCCACAGCAAACTTTGAGCACCTGGGCTCAGGAATAAAGTCACCGACCGACTGAAACTGGACGTAAGGCACGTTGCCTGAACCAGTATAAACCCTGTGTCATTGAGTGCTAGGCCACATCCGATCATAACGTACAGCAAAACTACAAATATTTACTTGTTGGTCACTTTTTGCACCGACACCTTTTCTTTCTACCAAATGATTTCCAACAAGCACTAAAACTTAAACTTTATCTTTATCTTAAGGTTTGATCTTGATCTTCAATTTGAGTACCAAAAGTGTGCCAAGTATGCTCCACAATCAAATGGCCTTGTACTCTTTGCTTGTCATGCTTTAGCTCATCTCAAAACCAAACTTAGGTACCTCAATCACTTATAAATATGTTTTCAACTTAAGGACCTTTCAATCAAAGTGACTTTAGATGAATCCAATAATGGTCACTTTTCTGGCAGATTATGTACCCCTTAAAGAATAATCCATAACTCCCAATGACCAGATCCAAATGCCATAAAATTTGGTGGAGATATGATTCACTAAGTCATCTAGCAATTGTAAAAAAATGAGATTCATTGGACTTCATATGAATTACCAGCAATCAAATCTTCCACCACTGCTCCATGCTAAAAACTGCTGCACTAGAGTTGACAAGATCTACTCCAAACCAAAGCAATTCTTATCCAATTCTCTTGAAATTTGTACAACAACTTGTATCATAAGTCTAGAGCATGCATACCAAAATTTAAGCCAATCCAAATAGATTTTATCACTCAAACTCAGACTTTATCTCAGCTAGCTCAGTTTTTCAATTTTGGACAGATTTCAACCAATTGAGCTACACTCCTTCAAATTGAATGAAACTTGAAACTAACTTGTTTGAATACTTTCACAAGACATAAATCCATTTAATCCACTTACTTAAATTTATCTCATGAATTTATCCAACACAAATGAATCCAAACTTGATTACTAAGATATTTATCCATTCAAACATCCCATAGCAAGCAACATTGCATATTTATCCAATTCAATCAACTCATATGCACCCAAATGAAATGATCAACAAGAGATATACCTTAGTTGGCTCATGATCATCCAATTAGCAAGCTTCAACTCATATTTGCAAGCCATCAAATAATCCAATAAATGACCACAACTACTTGATCATGACACTTGTATGTTGTAGCACATTTGGACTTCACTAATTCTTGACTTGGCATTGGGATAGGATTGCATGAAGCTTCAATACTTGACTCAACATATGATAAACACAATGAATACCACTTGAACCAAGCCTCCAATGCCTATGGTACCTACAAACAATCATCCATGTTTTGATGATACCCAAACTAGTTTGGGTCCTCTCAAGTTAGGAGCAACATACTTAGATATAACCTTAGTATGAGTAGCGGGATGTTTTGCAATTGCAACCAATGAGGTACATTGCCATCCTTTCTAAGCACATCATGATCATCAAATGAAATGGGCTTAGAATTATTACCTAGGGGACATGAATGACCCATCTGTCCCCTTTCCCGGCATAAGTAGCACTTCCTTTTTGATTGAGCCTTTTCTTCCTTGTTCATGTGGTGCTCCTCAGTGCCTTGCCTCTCATGAGTTGCTTGAGCCTTCTTCTCAAGCTTGGTAGGACACTTTAAGGCAAAGTGTCATGTATCTCCACATTTAAAGCACTTGATGTGAGCATAGACTTTCTTCTCATCTTCATTTTTGCTCATCATCTTGGCATCTTGAGTTTGCATTGGATGCCTTGCTTTTCCACCCCTTCATGTTCTCTTCTTCATCATCAGGTCACCACCATCATGGTTGATCTTGACTTGCTCTTGGGGTGTCTTCTCTTTCTCAACTTGTGGCTTTAGTTGAGGCTTTACTTGTTGCTTCACCAATTGCTTGGTTGGGCACATTGAGGTGAGGTGACCCCAAGTGCGGCACTTGAAGCACTTGACATGCTTGAGCCTCTCTTCTTCCTTCATCTTCTTGAGCTTCTCAATGTTAGGGCATTGATCATGAAGATGACCCACTTCATGGCATCGATAGTACATGAAATGAGAAAGCTTCCCACGTGCTTCCTTCTTCATCTTCTTTTCTCTTTTTCTTTCACCCTTTGTCATCTTCTTGAAGCCAAGGCCACTCTTGTCACCAAAGTTTGTTTGAGTCTTCATCAAATGCTCAAAGGTGACTTTTGAGTTCTAGCATCTCTCTAGCTTGTTGCTCAAATTCTTCACTTCCTTTTTGAGCTCATTATTCTCCTTCAAAAGGTTAGTCTCACAAGACATAGAAGAATAATAAGCATATATATGTGAAGAACATGGCATATCTAATAAATCATCACAAGAGGTGGATACATGCTTCTTGCCTACATCACATGGGTTAGCAACATTATGTGATTGATCATTTGACCCAAGTGATGAGCTCTCACTAGTTTTAGTCTTTTCATTGGAAAGTTCCTTAGTGAGAAAAGCATGGTCTTGTACCAAGTTATCATGAGCAACACTAAGTTTCTCATGATCCAATTTTAGCTCCTCATGTGAACAAGTAGTAACATAAAGTAGATGCTTTTATTGTTCACATGTTTTCTTTAGAAATGAGTTTTCATTTTTTTTCAATTTACTTGTTTTTGCCATCTCATTTCTTAAAGCCTTAGTGAGTTTGCATACAAGCTCAAAATTTGGATCATCACAATCAACAATCACACCAACAATAGATACCTTTGCATCACCATGTGACATGAAGCAATGTGGTGATGTTGGAGAGCTTGTAGAAGCATCACTCTCATATCCAGAGCATGAACCATCATCATCACCATCAAGTGTGCATGGAGTATCATCATCGGTTGCAACACTTGTGGCATCATCATCAACCTTGTCAAGTGATCTTGTGGCATGATCATCATCATCATCACTTGACCATAAGGTAGAGCAATCTTCCACAATCATTGAATTTTGGCAATGCTCAACATCCTCATGTGCCTCCTCCTTGTGATCATCATCATCATCGGAGACTGCCCCATATTTCTTATTGAGATAAATCCAAATCTCATGGGTGGACTTCATATCCAAGATCTCACCAAATATGTATCTCCTACAACTAAAAAGAACAAAGCGTGGACACTTTTTGGTGCGACATTTGTTTTGGGGTCATCGCTCTACCCACACAGTGCGATCCCATGACTCCAGATGAAAGGTGTCGGTCCCACCCCCAAATCACCCTCGGCCCTGGGAAGGCAAGATCAATCCCTCTCGCCCATAGTCCTTGCGCTGCCCTCGCCCTCAGCCTCACAGCAGTGCCATCGCCCTCGCCATCAGCCTCGCAGTAGTGCCATCGTCCTTGCCATGCGCTCACGACATGCACGCCGTCTTGTCTACTCGTCGTCATGGAAGGCGACCCTAGAGCAGCAGCCCCAACACGGGTGGGTTGGGCACATCAGCCTAGGCGACTGTCCCCCGGTGCGACGGTGGTGTCAGTAGAAGGAAGCTCCCATACTCCTCTCCTACTCCTCTTGGTGGCCCTGCCCTGCCATGCCATAGGTACTACAGCCCCCCACCCCTCCCTTTCTTCCCTTTCTACTGTAGTGGGATCGGGTTGTCGTCTTGGATGTGCGTCGGGGTCACCGGATCTAGTGTTGCTACGGCCAGGTTCATTGGTCTTACGCACACCACGTGCACGATGAGTGTACGGGTGCTTGCGCCAGCCTATGCCTGTCCACGCACTGTCGGTTCACCTTTGGCGAAGCACGCACGCACGGGAGCACACGTGGGGCTTGCTGACGCTATGGACGGTGACGATAGGCACCCCGTGCCTGCGATGGATGAGCAGGTGATGAAATTTTTTTCTTCTAAATGCAGGGCCGAGTACCAAGAGTTCATTATAGATTGATTGAGGTACAAGCATGTTTTCTATTTTTTTGCAATCACAATGTGCTAAATAGTTTGTGCCTTGTTTTATATTAAGTTAGGACTCATCATGCTCTTTCATGAATCATAATTGCATCAATCTGGTGTTCTGCTTGCTTCCATTTGTTCTGTTATTCTTGGTTTAGCATCTACATTTCTGCTTGCATTTGTAGGTGCCTGCAATTTGTTAACAGTAGGGCCGGAGACAGTTGAAACAGTACCAACGGCAATGATTTGGAGCTTCGGTGAGAATAAGGTAACAAAAGACATTGTCAATGTTCACTAAATTTCATGTCCAGATTGTCAGGAAAAGAAGGCAGCTAAGTCGTGAAGTTTTTAGTCAAATAATTTAATAGACTACTAAAATGCAAACACGTTCTGGTGTATCTCCCCAATCACCAAAAGTGCAACAATTGTTTAGTAATTATGCCTATGACAATAGGTTAGTAGCCATCACAATCTGATGTTGTTAGTATGTTGGTGTTGTCAATATCTCAGAATTTTTATAAAGATAAATCAGTCCTATACTCCTTTCTCGTGAGACCGCAAGCCATGCTGATATTATTTCCTTTAAGATAGAATGACTGAAATGCACAACTGTCCAACATATATTTTAAAACTTCTCTTATATAAATAATGACACATGCTTCTGTTCTTTACTGGGACTCACAGGAACTAAAAAAATCAAACCACTGCCTGCCCCTGTCATTCACACAAGCAAGATTACAGGGCTTCAACCAAGCAATGCCTGAAATCAGAGTCTGCCTGACCAGGTAATTTCTTAATCATTCACGGTCCAGCAATTGGATTCAAAAGTAGAGAGGATTCAGTTAGATACGAATTGCTTTCACCGTGTCCCGATTCTCCCGCTTCCTACTCGGTCATCTCCCCGATCTTGACGTCGGCATCAGGGATGATGGTCGCACACATGGCTCGCACTACTGTTTCTCAATCAATATATTTATTTTGATGAATTATAGAATTAGTTAGCCACCATAAAAATGCTAATTCAGTGTTGACATCCATTGACTTTTGTGTTATTTACCTAAATCTGATTTGTCCTCTCTAATTATATGCACTAATTTTTCAAGATTATCCTGGTCAACTTTTTTAAATGATCAAAGTTATTCGGGTAGTTGTTTCAACGCACTGAATTTATAATTCATACTCACAACACAGTCCAGTTTAGCCGCACTAAAACACAGTGCAATAGCCAAACTGTACATGACATTTATATATCATAATATCACAAACTTGTATGTAGTTCTGGATAGTAAACTTAGAGTTTTGCAGGGAACCTGAATCAGCATAGTTGTAGAACACTCTAGGTTGCTATTATATGCTTTCTGACAACTATTTGTCTGTCATCATCAAGTTGTTTCACTATAGGATTCCGACTTAAAAAACAATCCATCTCTCAATCCATCTATAGTGCCATTGTACAGTCCATTGATCTACTTTCCTAATAGTGCTCGATTACATCTCCCATTTTATTAAATATTGTCTGTCATGTGTTTTAATTTTCATGCCCTGCTATTTTTTCAGCTTCCTGTTCATGTATGGTCATTGTGCTGTGAGCCCAAATATGATTAAAGTAATTGTCTGTTTACCATCTCAAATGTCCTCATTTGATTTTGTCCCAACCTGTGTGGTCGACCCTGGGCTGGTTGACTCCACTCACCCACACTGTCACCATGGGATTTTGGCATGTCCACTATGTGAACTCAACAGATGATCACTAATGCCTTTGTGCTATTGTATATTTTGTGTGCATTCAAATATGGGGAGAAATTGGTCAAATGGAATGGAAAGGTAGGATGATACTGCAACTGGAGGAGGATTGTCTCAATGTTTACAGGCAAAAAGTGACTCAGACATCGAAGCATAAGGCAGACCTGCTTCAAGAGCTGTCCTTTAGCGAAGCTGATATGGATAAAATCCTTTATACACTATATGACCCAGATTTATAGTTTCTTTGGTTAATTTGTAGCTGGTACATCATGTTGCAGCTTCAAGAAAGGGCTTAACAGGTTATTCCCATCTAATATCTAATGAAAGTTGGTTTGGCGTTAAGGAATTCAGAAAATCAAAATATCAGATACTTTGATTTATGCTGTATTTCTTTTAGTTCTTCGCTTTTCTATTTGAAGAGCATCACTAACACCGTTGTCTATTTGCACCTGCTACACCCTTATAAATCAGGGAGAGGGAACCCTTATAAATCAGGGAGAGGGATAACTGGTAGGAGAGATTTAGCCTGTATGCCCCTTTGAGATCTACAGACTATTGACCTTATGCATGTTTTGTTTTCTTTGCAGGGATACAGCTGGTCAGGAAAGGTTTAGGAGTTTAATTCCAAACTATATTAGAGACTCTTCAGTTTTAATAAATCTGTTAGTCTCCCTCAGGTCAAATATAATTCTCTAGATATTTTAAGTCATCTATTATTGTTCTAAAATTGATAGTTTAGTTCTCCCATTTATTTGCCCTGTTGTTTGGTACTGACAACAAAATTCATACCAAGCAAAAAATAACTTAAAAATATTTGGATTGCATTTCCTAGGAATTTTCAGGTAGATATCACCCTAAACTTTGTGATTCAGAAGAATCCCATGTGCTGATTGCTGAGTATATCAAGTGGGACCTAGGTCCAGGGCTCAATCTCAGTGAGGCATTTAGTGTGTTCTTCTGAAGCACATATCTTGGGTTGGCATTTAGAGGTTATAGAATCTATATTTCCTGTCAAATGTTTTGTCGTATTGTGATCAGTGGAGTTGCAATGTAATTGTTGAAAAAGAAAACAATTGGAATGAAAAGGTTGGCTACAAACTTTTAGAGGTTACCGTGGTTTGTGAAATATTTTTAATGTAGCCACCGTAGCGTTAGCATGGGCATAATGTGTCATGTGATAATTTTCTTTTTAGGTAGTGTCGACGGGTGTGTTTTGTTTTTCTAATATTGATTTGTTGTAGACCGGCAAGACTACCAGGAAGGAGTGAAACAACGTGAGTACCTGACAGAAGCTCAGAGAAAATTGAAGTAGTACCACAAGCAGATAGAATGATACAAATACAAGAAGATTAATGTGTATTTTTGTTTGTGCATCTAAGATTTTTTTTGCACTAAAATAGATGTACATGTGAACTTAAAAACCCATGTAATATTAATGATCGGCTACAAATAAAATGTTGCAAATATCACACTTAAGTATTGTTTTTTCCTCGGATGTCACATTTTTAAACCCAAAATATAAGACATTATTTGTTCCCATTGCAACGCACGGAAAGGCCTCGCTCTCGGTGACTGTTAATTTCATGAACTTTAATTTTTGGATTAAATGTCACTTTAATATCGGTATTTAATTTCACAATATTGTTATCTTATCGTGCGGTCTGTGTGTTTTTAGTAAAAGGTTGAGGAATCAATTAATCTTGTTATAGTGATATGAACTTTTATGTGCGTATGCACAAATGTACAATACTATAAATGCATATCTTGATGATTGCAAATCATCAATGAGAATTTTAGCCATGCACAAAATTCAAATTGTAATATTGACATTCCGAACATCACGCCCGCATTATTGTTTTTTGTAACAATACAACACGTTCATGCTCAAATTATCATGACATTATTTGTTCTCGTTGCAACGCACGAAAATGTCTATACAGTAGAGTTGGTGAGCCTGCGACACCGCGCTCTCTGTGACTGTGTTAATTTCATGAACTTTGCTTTTTGGATTAAATGTCACTTTAACATCGGTGTTTAATTTCATAGTATCGTTATCTTATCGTGCAATCCATGTGTTTTAGAACAAAAGTTTAGTTGTCATCCTGTCGCAATGCACGGGCACGATACCTAGTCTTTCATAGATTGATAGAAAATATTAGTAGCTTGGCAATTGAGATGTAGGCATTTCTTTTGCGTTTGAGTTGCATCCTTTCTATCAATCATATGAGAAAAGCCCACATCTACGAACCACCGCATTTGAGGAGAAAATAAACTTAAAATTACAAGTCATCCAATTTCTACAACATGCAAAGTGTGTGCCATCAAATATGTGTGGACACCCAATATCTAGCCCGTAGTTCGTCATCATCTCGGGTCGGTGAAGACCACAAATAAGAGACCAAGCTCTGATACCATGTGTAGGGTCGAGATGACGGACTAGAGGAGGGTGAATAGTCCTTTCTAAAACTAATCGCACCGGCTAACCGAAACAAATGTGGAATTAAAACTATCAGTCTTACCAAGACTACACCTCTCTATCTAAGTTCACAAGCACCTTATAAAGATCCTAATTAGGCAATAAAGGTGTCGGGCTAGCTAGAGCTCACCTAACCAATCTAGCTTGCAAGGTCACGTAAACCTATACAACTAGTACTTCACACAACCGAGGGAGCTACTACACAATCTAGTAAGCAAAAACACAAAGCCACCTAAGCTCACTAGCAATGCTCAATAACAAGGCTACACAAGCTAAATTAAAGAGCGCAAGTTACTTAGCTACACAAACTAAGTAATGTGACTAACAAGGTTACTCACACCGAATTAGTCACGTAAGGGAGCTACTTCTACACTACACAAGTAAGAAGGTAACTAGCAAGCTACACAAGCTAACTAATTACAAGAGCAACTACATAAGCACAATGTATGAAATGTAAGTACAAGCTTGTGTTGTGCGGAATGCAAACCACCAAGAAGATGATGAAGATAATGTTGACACAGTGATTTTCTCCTGAGGTTCACTTGGTTGCCACCAAGCTACGTCCATGTTGTGTCGACCGCTCACTTGGTGGTTCGGTGGCTAATTGGCATCACCCGCCATGCACGCACATCGGGCACCACAAGAACCTACCCCAAAAGTGAGGGTAGCTCAATAACACGCTCAACTAGAGTTGCTCTTCACGGTCCCCACAGGGTGAGCACAATCCCCCTCACAAATCCTCCTCCGTAGCACCGCACAATCTTCTCGCATGCTTCAATGGAGTCACAAGCCACCAAGCCATCTAGGAGGTGGCAACCTCCAAGAGTAACAAGCACCCCCGACTTGCAACTCGATCACCTAGTGCCACTTGATGCAACCTCATGATGAAAAGCACTAGAATCACACTCACTCGCAATCGGATCGCACTCTTGTAAGCACAAGTGAGTTAGAGGGCTCCCAAGCACACCTATACAAGCCACCAAGGCTTAAGGGTGCTCAGTAACTAGCCTAAGCCTGACTCCACCTCTATTTATAGCCCCTAAGCCAAATAGAGCAGTTGGAGTAAAGTTGTTGGTTTCTACGAGGGCACCGGACATGGCGGCGCCCCTCCCAACGGTCAAATTCCAATGGCTATAGAATGGTCACCGGATAGGGGTGGTGGTGGCACTGTCCTAGGGGTGGCGGTGACCACCCAGTCCAATCCCTGAAACACCCCCTCTCTGGATAAAAGGGGCGGTGCACTGGACATGGCACGGCGATGCCCCTCTTTCCTTTTCCTGCTTTCAGGAAAATCATGGCGGTGGCACCGGATAGCACCCGCCGGTGCACACCGCCACTGACGGTTCTAGCACCCAACACCCACTCCTCAACCTTGTCCAGCCGAGCACCGCCACAAGGGTGGCGATGCAACAGACATGGGGTGGCGGTGCCACCCAGGCAGCACCCCGATCCCGATTTTGCCTCCTTTTCTTCACCTTTGCTAACACCTTTGCAAATGTGCCAACACCACCAAGTGTTCACCAACTCGTGCACATGTGTTAGCTTTTCATAGATATTTCCCAAAGGATTAGCACTCTTTTCACCACGCCACTTGATTCTAACACATATGCAAAGTTAGATCGCTCAAGTGGCACTAGATGACCGGTATGCAAACAAGTTTGCCCCTCTTGATAGTATGGCCATCTATCCTAAACCCGGTCATCAACTTCTCTGCACGCCTATGACCGATGAAATGAAATGCCCTAGGTTATACCTTTGCCTTGCGCATTCCATTCTATCTCCTCCATTGTTGATGCAACACATGCACCAACCAATCACTAAATGATATGATCCACTTCATATCATCACGTGACCGTATTGGTTCATTGATCTTGACTTCACTTGCTCTTCACCATTGCTTCGGTCCATCGGCACCAAGTCATCACTCAACTTACCATTCACACTTGCAACCGGTCCATCGAGCCAAGTCTTGTCTTAATCTTCTCCACCTTAATCATATGACTCCATGTTATGTCTCATATAGTCATATGCAATGAGCTCCTTCATCATCACATGTGTGAGCTTTATAACATCTTCGAGCCACCTTCACCATCATGGCGTTTATTGTTCACACACATGTACCTATGGACTAATCACCTATGTATCTCACATAAACACAATTAGTCCACCTAAGGTTGTCACTCAATTACCAAAACCAAACAAGGAGCTTTCAAAGGTGAAGAATGGGGGAGGAGCTAAGAAGAAAGAGAAAAACTAAAAGGAAACAAGCAAGCTCTCCAACACCTACACTAATAAGGTGGACAAAAAGGCCTCCACACCTTGTCTCTCTTGAAGAAGAAAAATGACAAGGTGATGGCCATCAAGGTGAACAAGCAAGCCAACAATGGGGCCAAACGCATTTGGGTGCCAAAGCAGATCATTTCCAACATGAAGAGCACCAAGAAGGTTTGGATCCTGATGGAGAAGTGAGAAGTCTGATGGACTTTGGGGAATTTAGAGACTTGGCATAATTTGGGTGCATTTCATGGGGTGCATCATGATTGTCAATGTAATTACTAAGTGGGTTAGTGAATACTATAGACCCAAAATCCCCTCCCCATGTTAGTGTTGATGGTAGTTAACAACCATTACAAACCATTAATATAACATGCATAAGGGCATAAATATAATCACCAACAAAAGTCTAGGGGTTTAAACTAACAAATTCCATGAGTTTTGGTGAATTTGTATTTTCTGCAGGGTTTATTCAGAAAACCAACAAGGTGGACCTACATGTCAGATTTAATCACGCTTATCCGTAGCAAAACAGACACAAGAAGACTCTAGAAGACTCGAGAGGACTCCGCACCGAGGCAAAGATGCACAGGCTGCTAGGTAGTCGGCCCCACCTGCAGGTCGGCTGACCCCTAGGGCCCACTGTCAGCCTCTGTGTTGTAATGTCGGTTCTCCACCGCCTCCTAGGTTGCATCTACGCCGTCCTTTAAGTTAGTTTGATCCAAGGGCTCACGTTGGATGCTCTGGCCTATATATACTAGCCCCTGCCACCCCCAGGCATAACCCCAGCATCAAGTCCTTTGAGAAGACAAAAACCCTAATCATCCTAAGAACTCCACAATATTCTAGGGCATAGCTTGTTAGGTTAGGTCTAGAGGGGGGGGGAAGCAGACTTTGCTTGGATTCCCAATCTTGTTAAGAGCGTGGTTTGGTATAATCTTTGTACCCCCTCTCTTTTGTACCTCCATTATTTTTATATGCTAGTTACAATTGTTATGACAATATTAGTATTCATCTTATTCATGTTCTTCGTTATAATGTTTTATCGTCTACTTTGATTATATGCTTAGTATAGTTAGATTATCATCATGTTTATGCATAAGTTTGTATAGCGCTCACTCTAAGGTACCATGGGTGAGTGGTCGACATTGTGTAAGCGTGGTGCTTATACATTGTTTACCTATGGATACACCCTATATTCTGAGTCATGTGGTAGATCGTGGATGTGACACTCCCGTTGAGTCCTTTGTAGTCCACTCCCCAAATATAGGCGCACATAGGGTCCGGTTATGAAGGAAGAACAAGCTCGGTTCTTAATCTTCCTTATTAATATCCTTTGTAGTATAAGTTATTAATACATGTCCATGCTAGACCTTCTCTATGGTAAAAATATAAATAACAATACCAGGAATACTCCTGGGTAAAGTGCTACAATGGTATAATTATCTATGTGCTTGCAGATTCTGTTCATATATATATTCGTATCTATTCTTCCTAGTCACATAAATTAATAAAGAACTACTTAGCATTATTCTAGTAGTAATGCTATACAGTACCAACAAGCATCTTTGGCATCATCACTAGGGATGACAACCTAGTAAAGTAATGTTAGGAGATATAGATTTATAATAGGT
This sequence comes from Miscanthus floridulus, assembly GCF_019320115.1. Taxonomy (NCBI): domain Eukaryota; kingdom Viridiplantae; phylum Streptophyta; class Magnoliopsida; order Poales; family Poaceae; genus Miscanthus; species Miscanthus floridulus. The sequence goes on from NC_089586.1 coordinate 85,577,005, forward strand.
GGCTACTAAACAAGTGACAAGTTAATAAATACCAACAGCTAGGTAACTAGATTTAATTTCTTGCAATCTCAATTAGCATCTAGTTCCTTTTCGTGTCTAGGTTTGCATTTGCATGTTTAATCTTTTGTCATGCATACACTAGGTATATCTTAGGTAGGCTTGCTCGGTATCACTCTTACCCTTAGAGCAAACCTACATGGTTTAAATTGCTTAGGAGCACGGCACATAGCTTGTTTTATAATTGGTTATCTAATATGTGCCAAAGTCTAAATTATAGATAACTTCCCCCGAATATCATTTTTGAAAATGATTCTCACATTCATGTGATGTCAATTTTCAAGTGGTATTTTTTTATTCCAAAATCAATGTGCATGTCTCCTACAAGTATTCCATACTTGTGTGCACAAATTTAGGAGGAGGTTTGTTGGTGCAGAAAGTGACCAACACGTAAATATTTGTAGTTTTGTCGTACGTTGTGATCGGATGTGGCCTAGCACTCAATGACACAGGGTTTATACTAGTTCAGGCAACGTGCCCTATGCCCAGTTTGAGTCAGTCGATGACTTTATTCCTGAGCCTAGGTGCTCGAAGTTTGCTATAGGGTTACAAACGAGAGGGAGAAAGATGGGGGTGCAAGAGGTCCGGTCGGACTCTGGAACAAAGGGCCGAGAGAGACGGGAACTCCTACGTGCGCGAAGTATTTGAGCATGTGCTCTGTGTAGCTTTAGAGTGTCTAAAGCTAGCATAGGATGAATCGATCGTTGGTTGTTCGAATGATTCGAGAGTCCTTGGAGTTCTCTGTGTTTGTGCATGTGATTCGCTGGTCGTTGAATCGTCTGTGAACCGAATCCTTGGAGTTGTCGTTGATGGATCCTCTTCATTGGGAGAGAGTGCAAGTGAGAGAGGGGATGGCCTTTTAAGTGTGAGAGGGAGAGTTTATGTATGCTACTAAGTCTTGCTGCCCACGCCGTCGGGTACAATAATGATTGTAGGCGCCCACAACACTATTAATGTCTGGTATGGCAGATGTCGGCGCCTACCATACTATTGGTGCCCAGAGGCATGTGGGGGGTTTTACCGTGTTCACCTAGTATGGGAATTGATGGCGCCCACAACACTATAGGGCAAACGTCGGCGCCCACAACACTGCTTGGGTTCTAACATGCCTGGAAGGTTGCAGGGCACCCTTTTGACATGTTCTATTGGTACTGTCCTGCAGGTGTATAGGGTATGGTCCTTGGTATTGCTTTTGACTTATGTGTCCTGCCTTACTTGTTCTGTCTATTTCCTGGGTCCTTACCGAGTGAGCATCCCCGGTCGGTTGGTCCCAGTCGACTCCGACTGCGCTAGTCGGAGAAGAGTTGTAAGCAGAGGTCTAGTGCATCCCCGGTTAGAGACGTGGGTTAGAGTCAGAAGTGGCATTTGGCCAAGCCTTTTGGTCAGAGAAGCAGGCCAGAGTTGGAAGCGAGCGTTGTTCCTTCTCGGCCTGGCCTTCTGGTCGGAGAGGTGTGCCAAAGTCGAAAGTGGGGCCTTCCGATCGGATAGGCAGGCTGGAGTCAAAAGCGAGCATCGTTCCTCCTAGCCAGGCCTTCTGGTCAGAGAGGCAGGCCAGAGTCAGAAGCGGGCACCGTTCCTCTTCTGGCCTATCGTTAGGTATTTGGGCTGGCCTAGGAGTTGTGCATCGTTCGCAACGTCATCTGCTGGGCCAAGCTTTTGCTGGGAAGCTGGTCTATGAGGGACCCCACGTTTATGAACCCGAGAAGGTTACTCTACAAGTTAGATGCTTTGAGACTAACACCTTTTCAAGCCTATCATGTGTGTAGTAGTCTTATTGTAAGAAAAATGGAGTCCCCAGAGATAAGCATCAAACTTCAAATGATCACCACCCATTTCAAGTGGTGTCAATCAAATTGGTTTCTACATGTGGTATTCCTAACCGATATCATTGTGTTGACTTCAATTTGATATTTATATGCTTTTTCCATGCATTATATAGATTAAACTCCCTTATGCATTAATTTGCTGATTATGCATATATTTCACCCTCCATCACATGTATGCATATATTTAGGGGGAGCTTAGTCTATGTAATGTGAGAGTCAAATTTTATGATCTATTCCACTCCACATACAAAGGATCACAAAGTTTGACCCTCCCTTGTGCTACTAATGTCTTCCTTTTTGGTGTTTGATTCCAAAGGGGGGGAATTTGTAGGACCAAAAGCAAACCCAATCATAATAATTTACAAGTGGTAATGGTCCGAGAAAGGAAGAATAGTGGATTATGGAGTTAGGGGGAGGCTTAAGTCCATAATGCCATTTTGGGGACATTTGCAAGGGCAAGATAAGTTTTCAAAGTTTTTCACAAGTAGTATCCTTTTGCATCATATAAACTTGTCTTTGCATTGTATCCTAGCAAGTAGATAGTTTTTAACTTTTTTCATTTATTATTATTTGCTTGCTTTGGTTGTGTTGTCATCAATCACCAAAATGGGGAGATTGTAAGTAAATGGACCCTAGGCCCATTTACTTTGGATTTTGGTGTTTGACGATCAACACAACCAAATTGGACTAATGTATTTGCTAGTGTCTCTTTTATAGTTCAATAGGATGCAACACGGACTTGGACCAACTTTGGAACATGAAGAAATTTATCAATACTCAAGAAGAAAACATTGGAGGAGGTGTTGACAGCATAGAAGAGCAGTAAGGAGTCCAAGACGTGAATATGACGAAGCCTCGACAAAGAAACATGAAGAAAGAGCAAGAGGGGTAACCACCCTGGTCACCGCCCTAAGCATGGCAGTGCACTGCCAGGGGTGGTGGCGCCACCAAACAGAGGGTTGTTGCAGCTAGAAGGAGAGGAGGGCACTAGACAGTAACGTGTGCACTGCCCTAGTCACTGCCATGGGGTGGTGGGGCACTGGACAGGGGGTGGCAGTGCCACCACCCTAAAATTCTAGAGAGCAGCGAAGGTAGACTCAAGCACCGCCCTGGTCACCGCCCTTAGGTTGGTGGTGCACCGCCCTGGTGAACAGTACCCCCAACGGTCGGCCTGCCAGCGAGCAACGACTAGTCCATGTGGTGGTCACCACCTTGTCCAGTGCCTAGCACCACCCTGTCCGGTGACAACACCGAGAAGAGGATCTCAGCCACAAAGGCTAGTTTCGATTTGGGGGCTATAAATACTTGCCCCAACCAACCATTTGGAGAGTGAGGGAGCTAAGTGAAGATAGGAGGGTGTTGTTACACCTCATTATTGCTCTCCACATGCATAGAGATTAAAGATTACTTGGTGATTCACATAAGTGCTTTGTGAAGTGCTTAGGTTAGTTAGACCACGCTAAAATGCGCTTGCTCTAGGCTTAGGTGTAGTTGCTAGTGAGGTTTGTTGTTAGGTATTTGGGCCGGCCCAGGAGTTGCGCGTTGTTCACAATGTCATCTGCTAGGCTAAGCTTTTGCTGGGAAGCAGGTCCATGAGGGACCCTAGGTTTATGAACCCGACAGGAGCCCCCAAGCCTCTGGGCGATTCGGGTTGAATCGTCTGGGGGATTTTTGTCTTGACAACGGGTGCACATGAGCGCACCCGTGGGTGTAGCCCTTAAGCCCCTGGGCGGTTTCGAGCAGAATCGCCTAGGGGGTTCTTCGTGTCGACAGTGGGGGAATTTTTTTGTTTCGACAGTGGGTGCGCGCGAGCACACCCACGGGTGTAGCCCCCGAGCCCTAGGGTGATTCAGGTAGAATCGCCTGGGGGGTTTTGTCAGCGAGCGTGAGTGTGTGCACCTTGGTGGGCGTAACCTTCTCTTTCTAGTTTCTGATCCATCATTTCTAGGAGCGTGGTCCTAGGCATTTGGTCATGGCCGAGGGACAGGGGGAGATGGAGTCATGGACCCTAGCATCAGGCGTAGTTGAGGGACAACCGAGGGATCAGGCGAGATAGACTCATGGGCCCAAGCGTTAGGCGTAGGGATCGGTTGAGATGGATTCTCAGACCCAGGCGTCAGGCATAGCAGAGGGATCGGGCAAGACAGACTCGCAGACCCAGGCGTCGGGCATAGCCGAGAGATCGGGCAAGACGGACTCGCGGACCTAGGTGCTGGGCGTAGCCGAGGGATCGGGCAAGATAGGCTTGCGGACCCAGGCATCAGGCGTGCCGAGGGATCGGGTGAGTCGGAGTCGTGGATCCAGGCATCGGTCGCACCTAGGGATCGGGTGAGCCAGAGTCGTGTGACCAGACATCGAGCGTGCTGAGGGATCAGGCGAGTCGGAGTCCCTAAGCCCCATTGGGCTCAGAAG